>NC_056728.1:704751223-704843723 GCF_019279795.1 Protopterus annectens | reverse complement strand
GCAGCTGTAGCAGCATGCACAGTCAGATAGGTAAAGGATGTATGGCACTCACATCTGCTACTCTACCTACCCAGCCCAACAAACATCTGCACACAACACTGCTACACAATCTTGGCAGTCTGTTCACAATGACCAGACATACATAACTGTCATATGTACAGATTTCCACAGAATTACCAGGGTGTGGAACCATAATCCTGGCCACTGCTGTATACCACAGCCAGGAGTCTGCCAGGTCATTGGGATGATAACTGGAGTGCAGTTGGTAATTAATGATATACCACACCTCTGCACCTCGTAGTGCAGGACATCTGGACAATGCATGATATAATTGTGGGACAGGGGGATGGAAAGAGAGACATATCACACATAATGGTGTTACAAACTGAAACAGTAGTTGGTGTTACACATGTTGTTGTGACATAACATCCCTGAAGGATATGATGTCTGGAACACCAATGGATATCAATAGTTAGTGTCTACAATCCTTACATTATCCTACCAACCCCACAAAAACAGACATTGTTTGAGGAACAGACCAAACATAACAAGCAAACAACTGGTCAGTCTGTGGACAACATGCCAGTTGAGAGGTATGTCAGAGGCATATCACTGCCAGATGTCAAGTAACCCAGTAAATGCATGTCCAGATGAACCATGTCAATCTAGCAACCCTCCATGTGTAGAACAACACTAATGAAATACAATCTGTACCCAATCTTGGAGCTTTGTCCCCCATGCTGTTGGGCTGTCTCCACATGTCCTGTCCTGTGAGGTATTTCCACCTACTGTTTGTGAAGCTGTAGCTCCCCACATCTCCGTAATGTCCCCTGCACAGGCAAGGAAATGGGCAAGGCCCACATGAAGGGCATCCCATATGTTGGAACTAACAGCAGTGTCCAGGCCCACACCACAATACTATGTGGTCACCTACATAGCTTTATGGCCTCAGCAATACCCGACAGGACATCAACCCTCTAAAGTAGGTTGAACGCCTGTGGTGGACAGCAGCAATACACAACTACCATCATAGGTGGAAATAACTGCAGGTCAGGCCAAGAAGGAACAGGTGCCTCATTGGAAACCATGTCACCTTGTTCTGCACAAGCAAATAAGGTCACAGGTGATGTACCCTAAGGCTATCTTTGACTGCAAACTGGAGACATCCACCAAAGCCAATCACTAGGCCTTCCAGACATGTGTTTGCAATTCCAGAGGCAACACACATATCTGTTCCGTAGTAGTGGTCAATAACACCACATACACATATGCCATAGATATAGGCAACTGGCTGCAGACAGGTAATGTGTAAGCATCACCCCCCTACCCCCATAGGTACACATGTGCATGTACAGCACCTGCCCCCCTCTACTCATGATCAGAAAGCAGGTCTGTAATGAAAGGCAAGACATAGAGGTCTCCATAGGCCTGATACCATTCCTGGCCGCATCCAACATGAACACAGACATGGGCTCTCAGACCCATTCTGTAGTGTTGTCAACCACAGCCTCAGCACCAGTGTCATCCCATCTGCACAGAGGATAGACAGAAAGTTGATATAAAACAGGTTATGCATTAGCATTAATGTTCAAAAGGATACAAGTCTGAAAATGAAATGTATGCCATTATGTCATGACAGCAGTCCTCAATGACATGGCCAAAAAACTCAATACTCTTCATTTACTATAGTAATATAATATTAATATCCAGTAGGCAATAAATAAAAATATACAGTTCAAATCCTCAAACCAAGACAGAGTAGTGGTCAGAGTCCCAGCTTTGCATGCAGGCACACATGGTTTGAGTACTACAACATGCAATCCAATTTTACATGGGAAAGCTGTGTTAAAGGTACTATGTTCATATTAATATATGTGGTAAGTTGTTTTTGTCACTCAGGTAGTGTAGCTGGTGTAAAATGGATGTATAAGTGCACATAACAAGTGAAAACACCCCTGTATACACATGTCCCATACAGTATAGATACACCCCTTGCTACTGTAATGAAAGCACATACAGCCATGTCATATAATGGAAATCATATACACTTAATAAATTAAGTCATTAGTGTGGCATATTATGAGACTGAGTTGTGAGCAATGGTTAGCAATGTCCAGCTGTGCTTAGCAGGTTTAACAACACATTCCTGTTGTCCTCACCCCTCTCTCTGGGGTTTGAGTGTCCAAATTCACCTCCAAATTCTGTACAAATGCACAGCTGTTGATGTATAAGAAATGGACAGCTATGGACCTTCTGTACACCAATCCTGCACACCTGTAGCTATCTTTCATATTGTTCTTCCCTCTGTGTGCCCCTTTTCACCACTTTCCTATCACCCCTTTTCTTTTCTTTTAAATAATTAGTGCAGGTGTAAGCATGAGTAACAACAACAAAATTATCAGCCCTGCTAGGTCATGAACCCAGGGCCCTGTACACCATAGTCAGAGCAATATACAACTACACCACTTGAGCTGTAGGGATTGCTGATGCTTTTTCCAACATATGCTCATTCAACAGTAGGGAAAATATTCCATAGAATCAGTCAGGTTTCATATTTATACATATACACATGTATATATGGTATGGATATGTGTATATATATATATATATATATATATATATATATATATATATATATATATATATATATACGTAATATAAATAGTGATATACATAGAATATATATATATATATATATATATATATAAATAAATAAATATATATAAAAAGAAACTATATATGTATAAAAAAAAAAAAATATATATATATATATATATATATATATATACTCATAACATGTAGTGGAGTCATACCTCAGAACCATACCTACCAACCTCTTACTGCAAGAAATCTGGCCGAAGGCTGTCCAAATGGGGGACAATGGGACAAAACTAGGGACATATTTTAAATATCGCCCTTATAAATGTAGAATGTTGCCAAAGTGACAGGGTTTGTTTCAGCATACATGTTCTGAAGGGCGTGAGTTCTGAAACTGAAATGTATGTCATCATTTACTGTCAGAAATCCTCAGATCATCACAGTAATTTACCAGGGTATAAAAATAATGCATCTGTGGAACAGGCCAGAAATATGAGCAATAAACCTGGACATAATGCAACAATCCAGACAGTCCAGAGGTAGGCTCAGAACTCCTTAGTGCAATGAACTTGGGCCAGCCTGACAAAGTGGGGAGAGAAAGCCATGGAAATTGGGACATATCTGAAATACTGGAGTAGATAAGTTGACACAGTTGCTGCAGTAACACCCTCATGTCTGTCCTAACATATATTGACTGAAATAGCACAAGTCCAACACTCAGTTACTTCCCACTAGTTAGTGACTGAAATCTTCACATCAGCCCACTGATGTGTCAGAAATACACAACACTTATGGGGACCAGGCAACAGTACGGCTTACAAATATCTGAACATAACATCACATTAGGGAAATTACACTCAGCTGCTAAGCATGCCACCAAGCACTGTCCAAACTACAGTCAGACTGATACAACACTAACTCATATCTGCTAGGGGGAATTAGACATGTATTGGCAAATATATCAGACACTACAGGGATGTCACAGCACTGAAAAATAGACACCAGTGTGAAAGGGCATATCCACAATCAATTCAACCACAGTCACAGTGACATACCAGTAAGCCAAAGGAACAGTACAGTATAAGGACTGTGTGAACAAAAACATCTCAACATGTTTGTCAATCACACACTACCCCCCACATATACTGGCCCAATTCATAGTGTACCATGATGCCTGACCATGGTATGGGACATGTCTCAGTCTGCCCCTACAAACATATACAGCCAATAGACCACCAGAAACAGGAGCAACATGCACAGGCAGATAGAAAAGGAGCCATAACACATACATCCACCCCACTCCCTACAAAGGCCAAATAACATTGACACAATATACTGTTACACAATCCTGACAGTCTGTCAACAATTGCCAGAAATACACAGACCTCTCAACTGTGCAGAGTCCCACAGAATGTCCAGGCTTTACCCTCATATATAAGGCCTCTTCCACATAACATGTCTGGCAGTCTGATACATCACTAGAATGATGTCAGGAATGTAGACACTAAATAATCATATACCATAACTATCAACCTCTTACTGCATGACATCTGGACAAAGACTGACATAATTGTGGGACAGAGGCTGAAGAACGAGGGCATATTTGAAATACTGCTGTTATAAACTGAGAATGTTGCTGTTGTAACAGGGTTAGTTGTAACATATATTTTCTGAGGGATATGAGGTCAGAAACACAAATGGATGTTAGCAGTTACTGACTGCAATCCCCAGAGTATGCTACTGATTTTCCAAAGACACAAAATGTCTAAAGAACACACCAAACATCAGAGTCCAAATTCTGGCCATTCTATGGATAGCCCTACAGATGAGAGTTATGTCAAACACATAACACTGTCAGGGTTTAAAATCATGCAGAAAGTCCATGTCCACACAAACCATGTTAAACTAGCATTAATCCAAATGTATAACAGCAATACTTACATTCTGTCCCTATGTCTAGAACATTCTCCCCCATTTTGTTAGCCTGTCTCCGCAGTCTTGGTTGTAAGAGGTATTTCCAAATACCCTCTGTGATGTTGTTCACATACCTCCATGAAGTCCTCCTCACTGGCAAGTAAAAGGGCCAACGCTCACATGACGTACTCAGTGATAGGAGTGTGTTGCCATGCCATTCGCTATATGAATAACAACACAACTATCCTGCATGCAGTTAGCAAGTGGGGGACACCAATTGGCGCACAGGCCATCAGCTGCTCATGAGCATTACCTACAAAAGGCAAGCTGCTGCCTATGCAAGACAGATGTACACCCTACATCCTTGAGAGACAGAGAGAGAGAGAGAGAGAGAAAACAAGCAAAAAGAAAAATAAAACCCAAGTAGGACATAACCACCTACACTTGAATAAAACAAACAAGTATATCAAACAAGTAAGCATGTAATGGACTGCAGTAGGGAGGATGTAAGAATGGGAAATAGGAACTGTAACATATATGTCACAACAAGACTTGCTGTACTGATATATTGCTGATCAGAACCTATGGCCATAGTATCTGGGTCTGTCTGCAGTGACATAGATCATAGGTCAGGCCCCTGAGTCACCCCAGGAAAGGATGGCTCACATATAACTACTACTGCAGTGTGTGTTGAACAATACTGACTGTGATAATGCAAGGCCAGCTACTGGGATGTCGTACATATCCATATCTTACTTGTGAATACAACTATGATATACTTGGTTGTCTCAGAAATGTGAGAGACCTATGGTATTTGCATAGTAAAGTACTGTTGCACACATGTATGTTGAACTGCATATCATATACTGAGCTCATACCATTAAACTGTCCAGTGTTATGCAAACTGACCATGTGTGCCTCCTATTTGTATTCATTTACTCATAGAGTTGTGTTATGTCTGGCAAATCATTGGCAAATCTGTGAAGACTGACATTACAACATCTCCTTCATTTTCTTCTGGCTGTTCCCATAAGGGGTCGCCACAGTGGATCATCTGTTGCCATTTCTGCCTGTCCTCTGCATCCTGCTCTGTCACACCAACCACCTGCATGTTCTCTGTCACCACATCTAGAAACCTTATCTGAGACCTTCCTTTTTTCCTCTTACCTGGCAGCTTCATCCTTACCATCCTTTTTCCAATATATACTCAGCATTCCTCTGCAGCACATGTCCAAACTGATGTAATCTTGCCTCTCTGGCTTTGTCCCAAAATCGTCCAACATGGGCTGACCCTCTCATATACACATTGCTAATCCTGTCCACCCTCATCACAACCAGTGCAAATCCTAACATCTGTAATTCTGCCATGTCCAGCTCTGACTCCTGCCTTTTTGTCAATGACACCGTCTCCAACCCATATAACATAGCTGGTCTCACTACCCTGTTGTAGACTTTCCCTTTCACTTTTACTGGTACTTGTCTGTCACAAATCAGTACTGACACTCTTCTCCACCCTCTCAATCTTACCTGTACTCTCTTCTTCACCTGTCCTCCACAGTCATCATTACTCTGAAATGTTGATCCCAATCATTTAAACTCATCCACATTTGCCAACTCTACTCCCTGCATCATCAACATTCCACTACCCTCCCTCTCATTGACACACAGATATTCTGTCTTAGTCCTGCTGACCTTCATTCCTCTCCTCTCTAGTGCATATCTCCACCTCTACAGGATCTCCTAAATCTGTACCCTACTCTCGGTACAGATCACAATGTCATCTGCAAACATCATAGTCAAAGGGTACTCCTGTATGATCTTGTCTGTCAACCTATCCATCACCATTGCAAATAAGAAAGGGCTCACAGCTGATCCCTGATGTCATCCCACCTCCACCTTAAACGCATCTGTCATTTCCACCGCAGACCTCACCACTGTCACACCACCCTTGTACATATCCTGTCCCAGTCTTACATATATCTCTGCCACTCGTGACTTCTTTGTACAATACCACAACTCCTCTCTAGGCATCCTGTCATATGCTTTCTCTACATCCAGAAAGACACAAAGCAACTCCTTACCCTCTTCCTGACCTTCGTTGTACTTCTCTATCAACACTCTCAGAGCAAACATCGCATCTGTAGTGCACTTTCCTGGCATGAAAATATACTGCTGATGACTACTCATCACCGCCCTGCTTAACGTAGCTTCCACTACTCTTTCCCATGACTTCATGCTGTGACCGATTAATGTTATACCTCTGTAGTTACTACAGCTCTGCACCTTATTCTTAAAATGGTACACAAACACTTTCTCTCCATTACACATGTAGCCTCTCACTTTCCAATATATCATTAAGCAATCTGGTTAAAAACACCATTGTTATTTCACCTAAACACCTCCATGCTACCACAGGTATGTCATGTGGACCAACAGGCTTTCCAGTATTCATCCTTTTCATAGCTATCTTTACTTCCTCCTTGGTAAGCCATTGCACTTCCTGATTCACCATACCCACATCATCCAATCATCTCTCTCTCATTCTCTTCATTCATCAGCCTCTCAAAGTATTCTGTCCATCTCCTCAATGCACTCTCCTCACTTGTGAATACATTTCCGTCATTATCCTTTATCACCCTTATCTGCTGCACATCTTTCCTAGCTCAGTCCCTCTGTCTAGCCAATCGGTACAAGTCCTTTCATCCCTCCTTCGTGTCCAACCTGTCATACAAGTCTTCATATGCCTCATACTTAGCCTTTGCCACCTCTCTCTTTGCCATGCACCTCATCTCCTTATACTCCTATCTACTTTCCTCAACTGTCTGACAATCCCACTCCTTCATCCCCATCCTCTTTCTCTGTATACTGTCCTGTACTTCCTCAGTCCACCACCAGGTGTCCTTGCACTCCTTCCTCCATCCACATGTCACACCAAGCACATTTCTAGCCGTCTCCCTTACTAGCTCTGCTGTACTTATCCAGATATTTTGTAAATTGTCACTGCCACCCAGTGCCCATCTTAACTCTTCCCTGAACTCCACCTCAAAATTACCATTTTCCAGTTCCCACCATTTGATCCTTGGTGCTGCCCTCACACTCCTACTCTTCTTGATCATCAACATCATCTTACAGACCAACAGTCTCTGCTGCTAACTACACTTTCCCCTGTCACAACCTTACAGTCTCCAATCTCCTTCAAACTGGCCTTCCTACATTGGATATATTCCATCTGTGTGCATATCCCTCCACTCTTGTATGTCACCATATGCTCCTCCCTCTTGTTATAGTACATATTCGCCACAGCCATGTCCATCCATTTTGCAAAATCCACTACCATCTCACCATCTGCTTAACACCATACATACCATCCCTTCCTCATCCCCTCTGTTTCCTTCACTAACATGGCCATTGAAATCTGCTGCAATCACCACTCTCTCACCCTTGGGTACAGTCATCACCATGTCATCCAACTGACTTCACATTTCTCTTTCTCATCCATCGCACAACCAACTTGCGTAGCATATGCACTAACAACATTCATCATTACACCATCAATTTCCAGATTTATAAACATCTCTCTGTCAGACACTCATGTCATCCTCCAAAAACACTCTCGGTATACTGCTCCTTCAGGATAACCCCTACCCTCTTTCCCCTCCCATCCACACCCTGAGCACAATTGTGACCTGCCTCTGATACACCTAGCCATACTCCCCTTCCATCTGGTCTCTTGCACACACACTATATCAACCTTCCTCTGGCCATCATAACAGCTAGCTCTGTCCCTATACCAGTCATACTGCCAACATTAAAAGTTCTTACCCTCACTACCACAGACCTAGCCTTTCTCCTCTCTTCCTGCCATATGAGTGTTTGACATCCTCCAGGGTATGTCTGTCAATGCAAAGGCTACTGCGCTGTCAAATGACTCAAGTGTGTTACAGCAATATTAAGACAGTGTCATTAATTTTGTACCATTGCCCCCCCATGTATGTGTGGCGTCCTAGATATGTCCTGCTTTAACAGGTTGAGAGGGATGACTGGGCAGCAAGAGTGTGAATACAGTGTGCCATACTGACATAATATAGAAATGTATATCAGGTATCACCTGTGCACATGTCAGTATGAGTAGGTGTATCTGGCTGCCTCATAACAACAGACACAGGATGCAAAATTTCAGTTAAATAAGCTGTACATGTTGTACACGTGTGTAATCTTAGTTAATGTGCATCCAACAGAGTGACATTTCTACAGGTACTGGTTGTTGCATTGCCCTGACACAGCCATGGGTACTACAATAAGCATGATTATCTGTTTGAAATAGGAGAGGTGTCCAACTGTATTATGACTGTGACCATGCCTACTACAAACAGCTATATGAACACCAACATAGCTGCATGTACTCAGCAATACCTTACTTGTAAAACCTGCCTCCACCAAAGTAGAGTAATTCCCTTTGCTGGACAGCAGCAATACGCAAACCACAGACTTGGTCCCTATATTGGCTGTACAGGGCAAATTAGGAGCAGGCACCAACTTGGCATCAAGTCAGCCTTTGCCTGATCAAGTGTATAAGGTCACAGGTGCAGTTCTGTAAGGCTAACCATGAGTACAAATTGTACACATTCACCAAAGCCAATCAGAAGGCCATCTTCACATCTCTGCAATCTCAGAGGCAACAAACCAACCCACCTTGTAATGGTGGTCAGTCAGACCACATACACACACAACATAGCTATAGCCAACTTGCTGCAGATAGGTTTAGGGCAAACATCACCCCCTGGCTCAGCATCACTATAGGTGGATACACACAGCACCCACACCCCTCCCCTCATCACCAGTGAGCAGGTACATATTGCCTACTGAAAGGCAACAAATGTAAGTATCCATGGGACCTGATAACTTCCCTGTCCGCATCCTACATGAACTCAGGCATGTACTCCCAGCTCCATTACTCACTGTAGTCACACCAAGCCTCGGCACTATCCACACCCCATCCACATGGAAGATGGTCAATGTCATCCCGCTACACAGACATGAATGAGGAATAGAGGATTATGCAATTAACTAGCCCTCATTGGGGGAATATGACACATCAGAGCCAGGAGTACAATGCAAGTTGATACAGTGCTGATAGATTACAGAGGTATGGTGTGGCTGTGAGTAGTGGCTACTGGTATTCAATGTAGATGTGCAGGTTCTGTATATACTGTTGCCAAATGTATGAGGTCCTGCAATGTGTTTCCCTTTTTATGGCTTCCATGTGCAATGTCACATCAGCAAAGGTCAACTTTCTCAGCGACTGAGACAAATATAACCACAGAAGCCATACCACAGAACCATGCCATAATGTTTGACTGGAGCTAGCAACATCTGTGGGAGAGGACTGGACTGTGGGAAGACCTTGTCCACAGGGTAACTGATGTTGGCCTGCACGCACATACATATGAGCAGGTCCAGCATTATGCAAATGACCTCATATGCCATGCCTGGCAAAGGGCTGCTGTAGTGGCCAGGGACTGCACAGCCACAGGTGGGGGCACAGCCATGCAGCCCCCACTGATACCCAGTGAGGAGCTCCTCGGCAACCTTGGGGCACCCATCCCAGTACAACATCAGGGTACAGATCCCCCACATGCTGGAGGTGGGTGGCACCCAGACAATGGACGAGGAGCGTGCAGGTAAGGCCCCAGTGGAGTTTACTAGACTAGTGTAGCAGACATACTTGTATTTGTAGAGTATCTACGTGCATGTGTCAGGTCAGATTGCAGTTGTGGATGGGGTTTTCTAATGCACTGAAGTGCACATCTATGGTAAAGGACAGCAAATTGTGTAGTATTGGGGGTTGTACTATAAATGTGCAGACATGCTGCATCCATCCTGTATCAATGCCATATATGAGTCTGCTGACAATACTTCTCTCCCGCAACTACCTAGGTCTTTCCGGTCTGCATGTGGGATGGCAGCCTGAAGCTGGTGAGTATAGAATTGTTCTGTTGTGGTTTGCCAATACCCCAGGCATGTGAAGGCCATGCAATTTACCATGCACACAACTGTCACTCATAGCCATATTGCTTTATGTGCATATTCACTTGTGTTGAGGTTAACTGCATTGTATCCCAGTGGTCACCACAGGGGCCTATCTGAAGAGACTGTAACATTCCTGTAGCATACCTCACAACCTGTCAGTGCAAGACTTCTGGCCAGAGACCAACAAAATGGGGGGACAGAGCCTAAGGTAGGGACATGTGTGAAACCAGTAAACCAAACACTGGACCAGGAAGAGCACAAGCCGAATACACAGTCCTTTATTCACATAAAATTAACACTGTAACAATATCAATGGCATTTTCATCCAAATATCCCTCAGACTTCATCAAAAAAAATATTTGAACCACGAAACAACTATCCTTTTATACATTCAATCAAGCTGATAATTAACTAATTAATATACTTAAAGCCATACAACCACATAAAATATCATCTGTCATGTTCTGACAAAATATATAAAATCCATACAAGTATTTCATAACCACACTGTTAAAGCATGTTTAACAGCATTTAAAAATATGTATTTATAAATATATAAACATAAAATATATATAATGGTTATATAAATATATAAATAATGACCTAAATGACCATTAAAAATAGTCTTTAGGAAAGGACAAAACATTAAGAATTTATTGGAACATGCTACCAATGCACAGGTTTTTACCCAGAAATGGAGAGGTACATACAGGTGCGGGGCTTGTGCCTAATGTAAATACATATTGCAGGGCGAAGAAGTATGTATTACTGCTCAGAATAAGGTATTAGATAGTAAAAATGAATCTAATTGTAACACACAGGGCCTAGTATATCTGGTTATCTGTGAAGCCTGCAATGTCTTTTACGTTGGTAAAATGGAAAGGCATCTTAAGTGGAGTATATACAAACACCTGAATGATGTTAAGAAAAGATGTAGTACTAATGCCCTGTATAAACATACTTTGGGATGCACTAAGGCTAAATTTATTTTCTTTGTTTTGGAGATGGTTCCAAGGGAAATAAGAGGGGGTCCTTAGGAGACCAAATTAGAGTTCAGAGAAACGTTTTGGTAGGTTACATTAAAAGCTAATAAACCCCACAGATTAAATGACTACATTTCTATTTTTCCCCTTTTAAAGCTTAAATCAGCTAAGCTTTAATAACACAGTTTTAAACTTTATGGCTTATGGAAATATTAATATGTTTAACATATTATACATCATTACATGGAGTTACAGTCCACCATATACACATACAATTCAGTATCAAGTTTAGGTCATTATTTATATATTACTATTTTTGTATAACCATTATATATATATTTTTTTATGTTTATATATTTATAAATAAACATTTTTAAATATTTTTAAACATGCTTTGACAGTGTGGTTATGAAATATTTGTATGGATTTTATATATTTTGTCAGGACATGACAGATGATATTTTATGTGGTTGTATGGCTTTAAGTATTTTAATTAGTTCATTGTTAGCTTGATTGACTGTATAAAAGGATAGTTGTTTTGTGATTCAAATATTTTGTCTGATGAAGTCTTAGGGATACTTGGATGAAAACACCATTGATATTGTTAAAGCATTAATTTTATGTGAATAAGGGACTGTATATTCGGCTTGTGCTCTTCCTGGTCCAGTGTTTGGTTTATTGTTTTTTGTTCTGGACTGGCTGTTTGGACATGTGTGCAACATTACTCGTACAGTGGATATAAACAGTGTACACACCCCTGTTAAGATGCCAGGTGTTTGTGATATATACAAATTGAGACCACAATATGCCAGTCCACACCTTTTCCAACCTGTAATGACATGAACAATTCACTTGTAAAACCAATCAATCTGTTGGGCACTAAATATGGATATACAAACCTTATAATAAGCTGGATGCATACATGTACACACCCTTCAAATAATATTTTATTGCAGCAGCTTGTGATTTACTGACAACATTCAGTCTGCTTGGGTACACACCTGCCATCAAGTAAAGGCACTCTGAGTAACACCAAACAACAGTCTGCTGTCCAAGTAGGATATTCATGACATTTGCTCAACTGCCTGCAACAGCAGCAGCCATAGCTTGCAGACAGCTTACAAGGTAGCAAAGGGATCTCATATTTGAAAGGTACCAGAAAGGAGTAGGGTACAACAACATTACCACAGCATTGCGTACACCATGGAACACAGTGGAGACAGTTGTGAAAAGGTGGATTGAACATGGGACAACAGTGCTGTTGAAAAGAACCTGACGTCCCCTCCAAAAATAATGACAAGACATCCCAAATCCTGCTCAGGGAGGCTGCCAGAAAACATACAGCAACACTGAGGGAGTTGCAGGAATCTCTTGCAAGTACTGGTGTGTACTACATGTGAGAACACTCTCCCGTATTCTGCATACTTCTGGCCTATGGAGTAGGGTCAGAAGATGGAAGCATTTCCCCACACCAAAAAACATCCAGGGGTGGATACAATTTGCAATACAGCACATCAAGTCTCCCAAAGGCATGTGTGAAAATATGTTATGGTGTAATGAGACTATGGCTTGACCTTACAGCCACAATACCAAAAGGAATGTGTGGCGCACAAGCAACACCTCTCAACCTAAAGACCAACATCCCCATGGTGAATCACGCTGGTGGCAGTGGCCTGTTGTGGGGATGCTGTTTCAAAGCCAGAACTGGGCCTGTAGTCATGGTAGTGGGAATTCTGAACAGTTCTAAATAACACCCACATCAGGCCAAAATCCATCAAGTGTCTGCAAGAACGCTGATGATGGGGAGGGGTGTCAGCCTTCAACATGACAAAGACCTGAAGCATACATCCAAAGCTACCTAAGAATTGCTCCACCTGAACACATTCATGGTTATGGATTAGCCCAGCCAGAGCCTAGGCCTACACCAAATACAAAAAACCCAATGTGACATGACGGGGGCTGTGCACATGAGCTGCCCTTGCAATTTGACCTTTGCAAGGAAGAATAAGCAAATAATGCCAAGTCAAGATGTGCCATTCTGATAAACACCTTCTCCAGAAGAGTGAATGCTGTAAGTCACTTACAAGGTGCTTCAACAAAGTATCATTTTAAGGGTGTGCACACTTATGCAACCACCATATTGTACATATTTCAGTCATTATATTTTACATGTAACACATTTGTTTATCGATTGGATTGCACAGGTCATATGTCACATGAAAGGTGGGTAACATATTTGAATGCATTATTGTGGTCTCATCTTATACATAATACAACAACATAGGTTCATAGGTTGGTCCTAAGCTATCGGCCCTAGGGCCTATACAAGCCTAGCCATAACAATTCCCTGGATATTTCTTCCCACAATATTTACTTCCCTGGACCCCTGTCTAGCAGAGTGACTGACATGATCCCCGGGGTGAATTTCCTATATCCCATCCAATCAACAAGGTTCCTTTTGAAGAGGGCCAAGGAGGTGCTCTGCTTGACATGTATGGGCAGTCTGTTCCAGAGTATGGGGAGTCTGTGGGTCAGGAACTTATCCCTCCAGCATGTTTTGTTCATTGTGATGACAAGGTTTAGATCCCTGGAGTGTGTGGCTCTGAGGGATTGGGATGTCTTTAAATGGAGCATGTCCAGCAGCTGAGGGTTTGACATGGCCTTGTATGTTAAGCAGAGATCACCTCTGAGTAGACGATATGCCACAGAGTATAGCTGGAGGTTTTTTTAGATGGTCAGCATAGGGCATCTGCTTTAGGCCTGTGATTCTTTTAGTGAGTTATTTCTGCGGCCTTTCCAGCTGTTGCAGATGTCTTGTGAGGTACATACCAAATGGGGCGTTGTACTCTATAATGGTTCTAATGAGGGATGAGTACTGTGAGACAATGACCTCCTTTTTCTGTAGTAAAAGCCTTTAGTGATGAGGTGTGCCACATAGAAGGATTTCCTAACTGTTGTAGCGATGCGGTTATCGAAGGTGAGACCACTGTCCACCTGTGCCCCTAAGTCTCTCATCACACTTTCGGTGTTTAGTGTACTGCCACCTATGTTGCAATTCATGGGTACATAGTTTTTCCCAAAGGGGATAACTATACATTTCTTGGCATTAAGCTTGAGCCCATGGCTCTGGCACCAAGCATCTGTTTCTGTAAGGCCCTTTTGTAGAATATCCACATCATTTGGGGATTCAATAATGGCTCCCAGTTTGCAGTCATCTGCAAACTTTGTTAGCCAGAGTCCCTTAGTGTTGGCCTGTACTTCAGAGAAGTAGATGCCAAACAAGAGCGGTCCCAGGACTGAACCCTGAGGTACTCCACTTGTCACTTGTCTGGAGCTAGATTTGGAGTCGGCTACTTTTACAGTCTGGGTTCTGTCAGTAAGCCAGTTGGCAACCCATCGAGTGACGTAGGGATTTATGCCCAGGTTAGTAAGTTTACCTATGATTCCAGAGTGGGGGATGGTGTTGAAGGCCTTGGCGAGGTCCAGATAGGCTGTGTGGACCGCCTTACCCTCATCCACAGCTCTGGAGACTGATTCGAAGAAGTTAATCAGGTTCAGGAGACAAGATCGGCCCTTCACGAACCCAAAGTGGGTGGAGTCCAGTGTTTGAAGGTTGCCAATGTCTTTGTTTATAAGTTCCATGCCCTTGCAGATCATGGCATGTTAACAGGGTTGTCTACACTTTTCATATCTACTGTAAGCTTAGAAGGTTGGTGGTGTAACAGGAATTTTGTGACCATACATTTACTGCTGGTTTGGAGGTCTGACACTCAAATGTATATTATTAATCAGTAATGTCACTCCTCAGATCATCCCAGTTATGTATCAGAGAAACACAGGGTTATGGGAAACAGAGGAGTCAGACATCTACACATACTGCGAGGATCTGTACAGTTGTGAAGTATGTTCTGTAGTACTTGCCACTGTGCTATACAGGTGATCAGCAATGATGTGTACATGGGTGTAGTCTGTGTTGGGGAAGGGCCATCACCTACTAACACTACTCATGTATCCCAGAATGCTATATTGTTAGTTGCATGTAGTAAAACTGGCTGCAATGCATGATGTTGCAGGCTGTGTGTCATGTATGTCACCATTTGGATAATGTGTGGTCTGTGTAACAGATTTGTGCCACCTCATCTGTAAGTGTGTGTGTGTGTGTGTGTGTGTGTGTGTGTGTGTGTGTGTGTGTGTGTGTGTGTGTGTGTGTGTGTGTGTGTGTGTGTGTGTGTGTGTGTGCGTGAGTGCATGCATGTGTGTACCAGCCAACCTCAAAGTCCAGGTATTAATGTACATATGTTGTCTTCCCCTCACAGGTAGCAATGGGGTTAGGGGTCCCTCCGCTTGGAAACTGATTGTCTCTGCAGACTCTGACAATCATGATAGGAACAGTGAGGTACAGGTAAGGTTGTCATGGGATGAATATGTGCCATTTGTTAGCATCCCACTCTTGTCCACACCATCCCTGCACACAGTGACAATGCCCACACATACCCCATCACCAGTGGCCACAGATGATGGACAGTGGCAGGTGGTGGCATTGAACAGGCTAGTGTGGTGACTAAGGCAGGTGTGAGTGTAAACACTGGCAATAGCCAGAGTGCAGGTGAGGTCCCACACAGGTGGATGGTCAGGGGTGCTCACAGGAGAATCACTGCTCATCAAGCCACTGTTGCAAGTGCCACAGCAGGTGTTACCAGATGCATGTTTCGGGCTGTCATGGATGCACAGGCATGTAGTGAATGCCACACCAGACAAATACTCAGGGTAGTGGATGCAACTCTTTCTGATCTATGTGGCAACATACATGACCTTGTTGAGGCCACACATAAAAATACTGAGGTCATGAATAGATGATTGGGTGAGACCTTGGCAATACTTGACTGTGGCATGTCTGTGCTAGAGCATGTGGTGGGAGACGGGCATCAGTCACGTGGATGTAGGTCAGCACCAACAACAGCTGAGAGTCTATGGGGCTGTGCACCTTCACACTTCCATAGTGGCAGTGACACAAGCACTACCAAAGGGGGGGTTGCTGTCCACATCACACCGGAGCAGGCGATAGGCAAGTGATCCTGTCCAGTCTCATCAGGGGCATGGATCCAGCAGACAGCAGTCACCATGAGGAAGCAGTACTGCATCTGGCCTTGGGCCTGCTGGTGCCAGTGATACCCCTAGCAGGACCAGTTCCCACATCCGTGGCCGGAGACGGTGAACTGGACACTCTGCCATGTACGGTCCACAGCTGTCCAACATATCCCTGTGTAGGGCAGCTACATGGTGTGACTGTGTGCATACCTGCACACACACATCTGTATCACAGGCAGGTCACCTCCAGACACACACAGCATCTCTGCACAGCCCAACTATTGGATAGCCCTCCAAACACATACACATGATGTCAACCATATGTCCCAGCCTAGGCCTCTGGCAAGCCCACACCACACCCTGTGCATATGATGATACCTGTGCCACATCCCTGTCATCCATACCATTGATGCAGGGACATGCTAATATGGGTCTAATGCACAGGGTGAGTATAGTACAGTGTAGCTATATAATACTATGTAAGGTGCTCTCTGCTTGCATTTGTTATGGGTACACACACAGGCATATGTAACTTATTAGCCAGGATGCATTATTGCTGTTAGTACCACTGAGTGAATGCAGTCTGACATGATGTATTCTGTTTGTGTTCCAGGTGTCTGTGTGTCTGCAGGCTGTGGCCCATGTCATAGGCAAGGTACAGCTTTATATGTACATGTACCAGGTGTGTATGCATGCAACAGTGTGTGAGGGGCACCATTGTCAGACATGTCAGCTCAGTGTTGTGTAGTACCACAGGCTCATACATACAGAACAGATTACTGCAGTACTGTCAGCAGGTCCCTCACAAGCGTAGCCATTACATTAACTGCAACAGATTCACCTGTCAGCACCTGTTGGCTCTGCCATTTCTTTCCCATACACTTAACCCTGATGCAGTTGATGAGGGCGTGCATGATACTGTGTATGACATGTTTGTGGTATGTATTCCTGAGTTCACCAGATGGAACAGGGAGACAAAATGATACATCCTTTGCATACACACAGTAAGGACTGACACAAGGAATGTGCACACAGTAACACAAACACATTTGCAATAGACAGATTAGTAAACCTACATTTCCACTTTACTTTTCTGTACTACTGCATAAACATGGCATGTCCACAATAGATTATATGCATGGGACATAACACACTACCTGTTACAACATGTAATGTTCTGAATGCCTTCATGGATGGTGAGATAACTCACCAGAAATAGGATAAAAAGTCATGTATTGCTCCTACAAGCCTGGACAAGTGATAGTGTACCAGACAAAAGACTCCAGCTATTCTCTATCTCATATCACCTACTTAGAGGCGATCTCTGCTTGACTTGCAAAGCCATGTCTGACCCAGCTCTTTTACAAATGCTACATCTAAAGACATCCCAATCTCTCTGCATCACACACTGCAGGGACCTTGCCCTCATTACCACAATCAACACAACATGCTGGAGGACAGGTTCCTCACCCAGAAACTGCACATGCCCTGGAATAGACTTCCCATACATGTCAAGCAAAGCACCTAGATGACCCTGTTCCAGAGAGACCTTGTTGAGTGGATGGGTAATATAAAGTTCACCCCAGGGATCACTCCAGTGGCTCTACTTGATGGAGGCACTGGGAACTAACGTCGGGTGAAACAATGGCAGGGCACTTCTATGGGCTAGGCTTGTGACAGCTCCAGAGCCATTAGCCTAGTGCACACCTATGAACCTGTAAGGGGAGTGACATCGGCATGACTGATAAAGCAGGCCAGTGGGTGGGTAACTTATCAAAATACTTCTTCCTACAAACATACACACTTTCACACACACTCATACATCCACACACACATTTGCCAGATCTGAGAGTAGAATCCCTGTCTATCTAGCTATTTGTACTATAGTGTTACACAGTTATTGCACATGCTACAGAGCTTACTGGGCTGACAACTGGCCAAAGATTCCAATTAGGGGAATGACATCAGCAGGACTGATAAAGTGAGGCACTGGGAAGTGTTGTGGGTGGGAATGGCCTAAAACTGTTTCACCTACAAACACACACTCTCCCTCATTCTCACATACACAACTGTCACACACTTGCCAGTATTGAGATTAGAACTCCTACCTATCTAGTTATTTGTACTATAGTGTTACGCAGTTATCGCACATGCTACAGAGCTTATAGGGGTGATCAGTGTCCAATGGTACTTCTAAGGTGAATGAAAGCAGTAGATCTTGTGAAGTAGGGCAACATGATGTGTACTGAGTGGGAAGAGTCTCCTAATACTTGGACCTATGGAGACATGTGCACACACACACACGCACACACACACACACACACACACACACACACACACACACACACATACACACACACACACACACAGGCAGGTGATGTGATATTATAAACTTAACCTCAGTACTGTTACACAATGGGGCTTACCTTTTATGCTGGCATATGCAACTTTTTACAACTAGTATGCCACTGTCCACAGCAGGACATCACTGTATGACATTCAGGGTGTTTGTGTGCGTGACTCACTTTGTCTGTGTCACCCTGTGTCTCTCTCTGTATCACTGTCTGTTGCTCAGTTCCCCACATCTATGTGTGTGTATGCTTGACATATGTTATCTGTTGCCCATATATACATGTGTGCATCTCACACAACAGATGCAGATATATCACATATGGGACACATACAGCTAGCTGAGGGTAATCCTGTCTGATGTGTGTGGGGACAGTTGAGGTGTACATAACTCTCTGTATGCATGGACATATATACACAATACGGTCATATATTCTGATGTGGGTTCCAACATGTCCTGTGATTCTCTAAGTGTAGGAGCATGACCAGTTGACCTTCTATAGTTAGAGTGGGACTCCATTTCAGAGATAGGTGTACTCCATTCCAGGGTTTTGTGTGCTACAACCATACCTCTCAGGTGTACACAGGACTTTCCTCAGGGTACTTGTTTTGTTTAGAAGACATTTTTTGACAAACATCCTCAGATCATCACAGTGCTTTACCAGAGGAATACTAGCTGTATGATGCATAGACCAATATTATGAGGGCAACTATGTAAATTCTTGCCCAACAAGGCCATTTGTGAGGTGTGGCTACAATCAGTGTAGTAATGACACATGGCTGTGTAAACAGTCCAGCAACCTGGTGATATACTGGCTGGGGATCTCCTGCTTCTGTAGTATCTTTCTAACTTGAGATATCATATCCTTGTGTGTGCATACTTCTGACCTGTACATTTTTTGGCAGGTTGTCCAGGTATTTGGCTAGAGGTTTCATCCTTTCTACATTAACTTGTGTTTTTATGGCAAGTTAGTTACATATAATTGAAGTGTGATGTTACAAAATAATACAGACATTACTGTTTCAGAATGCATAACCTTCAGACAATTCCCGCTACTGCAAACCCCTCACCCTACCAACTTTCTCAGTATGTAAGGACGATATTTACAACACATGCCTATCACTGTGCCTTTGTTCCACTTTTATTTCTGACCTTGTCCAGACATCTTGCTCAGAGGTTGGGAGTTATGGATGTGGGTACAGAGTGCATTCAACTGTGCAGGCATGTCTATTATATGTAAAAGCAAACATAAGAAAAAGGATTATTGAGAATGACCACTGGCAACAGTACCACAAAGCACTTATATTCACAAAAGCCTTGGCACCTCTGCTACACATCCTTCAAGATGTCACTAATATGTGTAGTATATTCCACATAGCACTGTGACTTCCAGGTATGTCAGTGGGAGAGCAGTGGGAGTCACTGACATGCAGAGCAGTTGGCACTGCAGTTATCTGCACATGGCCCTGTCAAAGGCAGCACTGTACCTAGGGCAGTATGAGATGACTGCCAGGAGAACATGCTGGCCAGATCCAGACAGTATTAACCACACATACACATAGCTCATTGACCCCTGCATATTGGGGACAGGCAACATGTTTTCATGTGTACTGGTACAGCCCTGCCAATGTGTGCTATGCTGCTATTTCCCTGCAAACATACACATTACTGCATTTGTGTGGGTATATGGGGAGGCACACCTGTCAACTGTACACATCTGCACAGACTGTGCTGATATTTGCTTTACATTTTGGTTCTGTTTACCATACTATTGTGCCCTGTCTTGCAGACTAGAGGCATATCAGTAAAGAGCCCAGGTCAGATTGTACTGGCATACATTTGAGTTTCAGACTTCTTACCCTTCATAGTCTTACTGCAACTGCGGGTTCTGCTGTGCTATCACTGTGTGAGTCTGTAGTGGGATAATTCAACATTGCTGCCATTTGTGTGCCTTTACCAGACATTTCTCTGTGGTTTCCTACAACTGACTTGCTGTGTGGGTATGAGGGGTGGTTACAGGGCCCCCACCCTGACATCCATGCCTGTGACCTATGGCCCCCCAGTTAGTTTTCCCCACACATATACTGCAGTGGAATTTGCCACCTTGGGTACTACTGCATAGTGTGTGGAGGTCAGTTCTGGCCAGACATTTCCTGGTGTCCCACATAGCTGTCAGTTGTTTGCTGATATCCCAGTAGGCCACCCCATTCCCTTGCATGCATGCAGCATTACCATAGATATTCTAGCAGAACATACTATTCCATTCATTTATTATTAAGACTGACTTACCTTGTGTTTGCAGCAGTTGTGAGGACGGTGCTTGAGGGCCACCTATGTTGGATGCACACAGTACACTGCCTATACATGGTAAGTTACAGGTAATGTGATGTGTGTGTCATCAATTTTACTGTGTGTGCAAGTCAGAGAGAGGTGTCAGTCCCTCGGGTCCCTACAGTGTCAGTGTGTGTGCTATGTGTTGCCTCTTTGCCAAGGCCAGAGCATACTGGGAACACCTCCGGTCTGCCTATGGGAGCAGGCTCAGGGGCCTCCTTCTGTGAGTCCCTCTGTGCCTGTGGGGACCTTGGCAATGGTGGTGGGCTGTATTCCCCTTCCTAGTGCTGTTCCTGCTGCAGCTGTTTCCACAGGATCATATTGTGTAGCATGGCACATACTATGAACACGTGTGTACATGTGGCTGGAGAGTACTGCAAGGCTCTACCAGATATGTCAAGGCAGTTGAACTGTGACTTGAGCATTCCAAACACATGCTCTATAATGATCCTGGTTTGTGCATGTACCTCATTAAGGTGTTCTTGTGTGGGTCTGGGTGTGTGTGTATTTCTGATGGGTATCTTCATCCATGGCTCCAGTGCATAGCCAGCATCCCCCACCAGATGACCATACAGGATACCCCCACTGGCAAATGCCTGGTACAACTGTGATGAATGCCAGATGTGGGAGTTGTGATAGCTTCCAAGGCTGCCAACACACACATTCATGATAATGCCCTGGGCATTGCACATGACCTGGCAGTAGAAGGAGGGGAATCCCTTGCAGTTTATATAGAACCTACCCTGTTTACCAGGTGGTGCTTTGATGTGGATGTGCGTGCAGTCTATGGCACCCAGTACCTCCAGGTATAGTGCTACATGGTGGAAGAGACACATATTGCTGGTCCTCTCCTCACAAGTGTTGGGGAAGTAAATGTGCTCACCGGCATGTGGTAGCATGGCATCCAGGAACTGGTGGAGTACCCTGGATGCAGATGCCTGTGAGACCCCCATAATGTCCCCAGTAGGTCTTTGGAAAGTACATGTAGCTAGAATTCTTAAGGCTACACATATCTTGTTATCCACTGGGATGGGTTCCCCTCTGTTGGTTCTAGCTCTGAGTTGAGGCTGGCACATCTCAATAATTTGCTGAAGTATGTCTGTGTCCACCCTGTAGCACTCTACTATCTCTAGATCATGTAGCCCCTGTTAAGTTACCCTGGGTCTGAACACTCTTCTCCTCCTCCATGGTCTGTGGCAGTTGTCAGCATTATCCTCCTCTCTGCCGTCAGCGTCTAGCACATACTGATGGATCAAAGCAATGGCAGCCCCTAACATTTTTCCAGTTAAAATTCCCCTGCATGTATACAACAATGGTGCAGAGTTTGTGGGGAAAAACAGACTGTAAAGTGTTTCCATACTTTATACTGTTGTGCTGCAGATGCTGCCTGTATGATTGGCTGACTATGATGCATTCAACCTGCCAGCTATGTTATTTGTACTTGATTGCTTTAATTCTGCTATTTTTCCTTTTTTTTCTTTTTCCCCTTCCCATTTCCTCCCCTTTAAAGCCCCTGGTGCGCCGTGCAAACCTGGTGCCCAAATGTAAATAGCCCTGCTATTTCTGTTTTTTTTTTGTTTTGTTTTAGAGCAGATACGCACCATGCAAACCCATTTAGGTAATGTAAACAGTAAGGAATGGCCCTCCCCTGGGCACAAACACACTCCTCAGTTCATGGAATAAAACAATACAGCCTCAGACACACATCCTTGCTTAGCTGTGCTTAGCTAAGCTTATCTCTGCACCTTTGGGCTTTAATGTGCTTACAACATGCCTTACACACCCCATTTTCATGTCTGTTGCTCCTCCTAGTTACACCATCATGCTAGAGCACCTACACAGTTAGGTGCAGTTTGGGACTTAGAAGATCTCTGTGATTCAGTAAATTTACCCTCATTTGCATACCCCACTGCCTTAGTCTGTAGTTACTGCACTTACACAGAGCCTTTCCCCTTGACAAACACTGTTCCCTGGCATTGTTTTTATTCTGCATGCCACGGACTATAATGGCAATATGTAGATTTCCCTTAAAATCGATTTGTCAGCTTTTTATTTTTATTTTCTGCCCGATCCCGAGATCGGCCAAAAAAGTTTGATTTAAAAAAAATAAATAAATGGTTTTCCATGCAAATGGCCATATATTTGGCCACTGGCATGTCTAACCACTGTAATACATGCTTTTTTGAGAGCTGTCATGCCTACATTTTGTTATTTGCCGATATGTATTCGGTTAGTAACTGAATACATTTTTGCAAATAACACTGTTCCTGCATGGATATCTGGCTGCTTGGTGAATCTCTAATTCACCTCATTTGAATGGTTTTCACCTGCAAATGAGGTAATTAACATTCTACAGCTGTATCCATGTAGGAACAGTGTAGGCACACTCATGCACATCAGATCGGCCGTTTGATGGATTGCGCAGCGGCCATTTTCCGTGCAGAAATCGCTACACTGCTCCTGCATGGAGAAAACACATTGATGAATCCCACTGGGATTTTCAGAAAAACAACAACAAATAGTAATACCATCCAGAAGCAAAGAGGCTAACTTACAAATATTACCCCAAGTAGTAGAAATAAGGTATAGTAACCCAGACATTGTCGTTAAAGATGGAATAGATTTTATGTTTGAAAGTTTTCATATTTATAATTATACTGACATTAATATTACTAAGGAATATTTTACCTTATTTCAAAAGGGTATTAAATTTGTTTCTACTACAAAATGTGCTGTTGTTGATACTCTTATAGAACTTAAAATATTTTAAGAAAACCTAATTTAGCTATTTATTTAAAGAAAAAGAGGGAATAAAAGGAAAGGAGGAGCAGGTAATTTTAATCCACAAATCAATCCTACTTTACAGGTTTTTGAAAAAGCTATTACTGAAGAAATGTATTTACTTAGCAGCCAAAAAGAGAAACTTTACCCCTGAAAGTCTTCTAAAAATGAGTGGCACTTATTAAAAAAATTAAGAAAAAACAACATGGTTCTTATTATCAAACCAGACAAAGGAGGGGGTATGCTTTTATTTAATGCTTTGGAGTATTCAAGTGATTTGTTACGATTACTTCATGACATGGATACATACTCTCCTGTTTCACAAAATGAAGTTAATATAGCTTATTGAAGAATAACTTCCCTTTTAGAGGAGTATTAAGTGGAACAAATGATTTCTAGAGATTTATAGAGTCTTAAAGGTAGAGAATCCAATTGCTTCTACTTTTTCCAGCATCCCTAAACGTCATAAAACATGAAAGAGCCTCCCATTAAACCAATTATAGCAGCTAATGGTTCCAAAGCATACCCCTGGCCAGTCTGTATTGATAATTGGCTTAAATCAATTTACAGACAAGCCTCTCATCTCCTTATAGATTCTTGTGTTTTTTTAGGGAGATTGAGGCAAGATATTTGGTCTAAAGATCTGATTTTTCTCACCATTGATATTAAAGATCTTTTTACTTCCATACTCAGGGATAGGGGGATGGAATTGTTTTGGGACAGTTTGAATCAATATTCACACCTTTTTGGTAAGGACTGGAGACTTACATAAGAAATAATAGCCTTGGTTTTAGACAACAGTTTTATATACTTTGAAGCAGAAGTTTTCAAACAGAATAATGGAGATGCCATGGGGGCTTCCTGTGCCCTCATATATGCCAACATGATATTATTGGCTTGGGGAAATCAGGTAGTGTTCAGTTCTATATTGATTAGTAAAATAGCCCTCTACATCCAGTTTTTGGATGATATTTTTATTCATGGAAAGCAGAGGAGGAGAATATTTATCTGTTCATGAAGTTTTTGAATAATTCTTCAGAAGTTTTGGAATTCACTTACAGTGTTAATAGAAAGGGAATTACTTATTTAGATACATTTATAGAACATATGCCTTGTGGATTTAAATAAACAATTTACAGAAAGGCAACATTTAGTAATTCATATTTGGATTTTAATAGTTTTCACCTATTTAGTCAGAAAAAGAGTCTGGTAAAAGGATAACATATAAGAATAGCTAGGATGACTTCCAAGAGAATGAATTTAGTAAAAGAGTTAGATAAGGTAATTAAAATGTTTTTAGATAGAAATTATCCTCTCAAACTAGTTTAAAATATTAGAGAGTACATCCAAAGTGAATGGGGGAGGAAATATATACCTCTATTGGGAGTAGGGTTGCAATATGGGATAAATAGTGAAAAACGGGGTAGGCACGAAGAAGGATAATTTCTTCATGACCTAACCTTTTCACAGTTTGAGGTCTAAGTACTGGATGTAAATATTGTCCTCTTTTCTTCTTACAGCTAGATTTAGCACCCATCTATCCCCCTACTACCCCCCTCTACCACTCTTCCTAAACTATATACCCACTTACAACTTTACTTACCTTACATACACACCATTTCACTGATTGCACTTTTGGCTGCTTCTCCTTCTCTTGTCTCTTCTCGCTCCATTCGCCCTGCGGGCTCACTCCGCTCCCCTACCCTGCCTCAAATTCCCACCCACCCCAAAAGGCCCTAAACTTATACTTATAAACCACACCCTTTTTCCATCTCATCCAATCTAAACTACTCTCTGCTAACCACACCCTCTTCACCTCATAACCTATCATATATCCCTCTACATAAGGTAACTGAACCACACCCTCTTCACCTCATAACCTATCATATATCTCTCTACATAAGGTAACTGAACTAAACTCACATCTGTCATCTTGTCCTAATACTACTCCTTCCTCCACTACAATTCCTTTGTTCTTTTTCTGCACTATGCCTACATCAACTTGCACAGCAAAATTCAAGCTGTTACTTATTGCCACACATTTACCTTTTCTCATCTCAGCCTACCTCTTAACCTCCTTTGAACACCCACAATATCTTACAACTCACTACCTTCCTAAACAAACTACAATAGCTCTCACTATCTCCCAAAATCACATAAACATAACTTCCATTCCTACCTACCTACTAGCTAAATTCCACAGACTGGCCCATATCAAATACAATGATCTTAGAACCAGGAAATCTTTAAACCAAATCTGCAACCGACACAATCCTTTGTGTAGACTAATAAGCCAGTCCTTACAAGACGGTGATTTTCACCCTAATCCTGGCCCAGCAAGTAATTTAACAAATAAACTTCATAACCCCAGTCCCTCCATCATACCTTCCCCTACCAAACTCACTAACTCACTCTATATTGCACATCTCAATATACGTAGCATTAATACCAAAGTTGCACACCTCCATGCTCTCTTAGATGTGCACTCTTTCGATGTCTTATGCCTTACAGAGACGTGGTTAAAACCCCATACCAAGATACTAAAGTCATCCCACCCGGATACAACATTATAAGGCTAGACCGCAAAAATAGGAAGGGTGGTGGAGTAGCTATCATTTTCAAAAATGAGCTACAAGTTACCTCTGTAGACTACAAACCACCTCTAGAGAATAATGCAGAAATCCTTATTTCCAAACTTCAGCTCAATTCTAGTAAATCCATATACATCAGCTGTATCTACTTACCTCCTGGTAATAATACCAATATACTCGAGGATATCCTCAGCTCCGTCATCATCCTTTCCACAAGAAACTATAATCCTTGGAGATTTCAATATTGACTGGAAGTGTATCAGTACTGAACATCCTACTTCCCATATTAACCTTTATGGCTTTTCACAAATCATTACCTTCCAAACCCGAATTAACAAACCAAACAAAAAAGAAAGCACCTTAGATTGGATTCTCATAAATAAACACCACCAGACATATACGGTAGGAATCTTCCCAGATGACATAAATGACCACTCTTTAACCTACATAATCAGGCAAAAGATCAATATTCCCTACACAGCCACATATAGGACAATATGGTCGAACAAAGACTTTAACCTTGAACTATTTCAAATTGAATTTAGGGTGAGTGACTAGTCTTCCTTAAAAAGCCTCCCTCTTGAAGAGGCAGTTAAATACTTTAACACTAAATTCTTAGCCATCCTAGACCAGCATGCTCCAAAACGTATTATAAGAATTAGGTCAAAACCAGCCTCTTGGCTCTCTAAAGACACCAGACAGAAAATCCTACTCAGAAACAAAGCCTAGACCAGGTGGCGAACTACCCAAAATACTCTAGATCAACTAACATTTAGACAGATGAGAAATGAGACAAAAAAAGCTGTAGTCTCAGATAAAAAAACTTCTATTGCCAAATGCAGAAGATGCATCATAATAATCTACAAACATTTTGGGCAAGCATTAACAGACTCCTTCACCCAGGTCAAACTAGCACACCAACCCCACTAGGTAGTAACCATGAAAATCCAAAGCAAACTGCTAATGCCTTTAATATCTTCTTCACAGAAACCATTCAAACTCTAGCAAATCAACTCTCACCTGACAGCTCAAGCCTTCCTACCTCCATTACTAGCTCTCTCTCTCTACATTTCAACAGCAACCCATCCCAACACACTTCATCTGCAAGCTCATCCAAAAACTAAAATCTTGTACTCCATCAGCTGACCAGCTACCTGCAGAAAACAGCTAAAGCTGTAGCCTATCCTATATCCATCCTTATAAACAGAACCATAAATGAGGGAACAATTCCAGCAATATGGAAAATCTATCACATTATCCGCCTACACAAAGGTGGGAACTCCAATGAACATTCTATCGTCCTATAGTTATACTATCCCCCTTAGCAAAAATAATGGAAAAATGCATTCATAGACAGCTACTAAACCATCTAATCCAAAACAACATACTTGCTGAATGTCAAAATGGCTTTAGGCCATTCCATAGTACGACTACTGCACTCTTATCCTTCTCTAACTCCATTAACAAAACAGAAATAACAACACCCTCTTTTCAGCACTCTTTATTGATCTTTCCAAAGCTTTTGACATGGTAAACCACCAGCTGCTTATAAATATTCTCAAATCACTCTCTCTTGATGCTCAGGCTATAAAATGGTTCATTTCCTACCTCAGTAATAGGCAGCAATCTGTGCTCTGGGAGAATCACCTATCTTATCACCTGCCTGTCACCTTAGGTGTCGCTCAAGGCTCCATTTTAGGCCCACTTCTATTCTCAGTTTTCATCAATGATCTTCACTTAGCAATCCCTCAGGCTACCTGTATACAATATGCTGATGATTCTACAATTATATGCTCAGCCAATTCCTCACCTGAACTGCAATCCATAACTCAAAAAGTTTTTAACATAGTAGAATCTTGGTTTCTTCAACGTTGCCTCCTCTTGAACCCAAAAAAACAAAGCTCCTACGCTTTACTCCTATCCATAAGTCCACCCCGATAGATTTCTCAGTCACATCTAACAACTGTATATCATATCACCTGATGTTACAACCAAACTTCTAGGAGTTACAATTGACAACAACCTCAATTTTGATACTCATATTAACAATATAGTAAAATCTATCAACAAAAAGATTGGCTCCCTCCATAGGATCAAACCCTTCCTTACTCCATTAGCTAGATCTACTATTGCCCACTCCCATCTAATCTCAACACTTCTCTATCCCTCTCCTATCTATACTAATCTATCTAAATACAATCTTCAGAAACTAGCGAAATCCTATAATAATATAGCCAGATTTGCCAGTGGAAAACCCTTCAAAACCCATCATTGTCAGAATTTAACTTAATTAGGTTGGCTGGAACTTCAGAATCAACTTAAATTTAACCAACTTATAATTGCCCATAAAACCTTTTATCAGCCTCTTAATACTCCAATATTATCAAGCCTGATCACCCCCTACAAAAATCTTAACACCTTATGCTCATCAAATAAATTACTAGTTAGCACAAGTAAAACCAGTAACACAGCAGGTGACTCTCTCTTCTCAAATACAGTTGGGAAAAACTAGAACCATTTACCTAATGAACTTATATCACTATCCTCCCTAACACTTTTCAAACAAAAACTTAAGATTAACCTTAGAACACACTGGCTATGCCCTTGCTGTAACCCTGACTAACCTTTGACTGTATTTTTAACACTTTTTTCTTTTCTTTTTCTACCTTTCTTTACTAAGTCCATGCTGCTCTTTTACCACAAAAAACAGCAATTGTAAATTAATTATTTCATTTACGAGATTACTTCTTTTGAGAATTACTTTACCTGATGTTATCTCCTAAATTGTATTGTCATATTAAATGAACTGTAAATATGTGTAAAATTATCTACTTTGCCTATCTTAATGTAATCCTATAGTACTGTTTTTCATTTGGAGCTTATCTCCCCGGGCCTCTACTGAAAATGGACATGTATCCAGTTAGACTAGGCCCGTTAACAAATGTAAAATAAATAAATAAATAAAATAATAATTATGTGAATGCTATGGTTTTAAAGTACAGTGGCCATATAGGTTTGGTTAAAAATATTTTTAAAATAATTGGATTATTTTTAAAACCAATCCAGAAATTTTAGAAATGGTTGGGAATGAGCCATTGTTCACATACAAGACAGGAAGGAATTTTAAGAGGTTTTTTTATAGTGGAAGTGCGGTTAGGATAAAAGGGACTAATGTAACCCATCATACTACTAAGTGTGGGAGGTGTAAACAATGTTCATACATTTATGAGGAAGAATTTATTATTCTGAATAACAAATTAAGGCCTAAAATGTTTTTTGAGAAAGGAAATTGTTCAAGTAAATGGGAGGTCTATATTGCCTTATGTATGGGATGTTCAGGGTTTTATATAGGGAAAACAGAAAGGGCTTTATGGAGACGGATTTCTGAACACATATATGACATCAAAAATAAAAAGTATAATAACGCATTATTTAAACATTCATTAGTGCGCCCTTTATATACTAAGTTCATGTTTGGCATTATTGATTCTGTTATTTATAATCCAAGGGTTAGTGATGCTAAGGCAATGTTGGAAAATAAGGAACTGAAATGGCAGCTACAATTACAGGCAATATCATATCCAGGCTTAAATGAGTATACTTCTATTTGGTCTGTTTTAACAATGAGAGCAATGAAAATGTAAAAACATTGGTTTTATTTAACATTCTTGTGGAAAATTGTTATTTTATTTTATTTTCATTGAAAGTTTTGATATGTTTGAATAATGTACTGCTTTAATTCCCACTGTTCATTTATAATTGGATAACTAAATACTTTTTAAGGATGAAAGTGCTTAATCTCAATAGTTTTGTAAAAGAAACGGGTCTATATTATGAAAGCGAAAAACCCTATGAGCGAATACAAAAATATCGACCCCTATACCACAAAACACGAAAATTCCAAATGCACTAAACAGCGAAAAAAAAAAAATCGAACTGTCATAGTCGGCCAACCCCAACCCTACCTATATACTACCTACCCAAATAAAATAAATAAACCACATACATACACTAACCAAGCCCTACTTCTAACCTAAAGTAAAGCACAAAACTTTATTTCTTACCTGACACTAAACTCCAGATACACAACTAACTATGCACTTTCCTTAACCCCTTCCTAACCCTAAGGTCCGTAACTACAGCACACGTCCCCTACAGACATACACCCAAACAAAACAAATAATCCACATACATACATTTAACAAAACCCTACCTCCAACACTACTAAACCCCACATACAAAACTATCTATGCACTATCCTTAACCCCTCCCTAACCCTAAGGTCCGTAACTACCGCACATTTCCCCTATGAAAATATACACAAACAAAATAAATAACCTACATATATACATTTAACAAAACCCTACCTCTAACCCTACACTAAATCTAACATACATTACTTATCTAAGCACTTACCTTAACCCGCACCCTATCCTAAACTCCGTAACTATCCAACACTTACCTTATGCAGCTAATCCACAGACGGGCCAACCATGGAAATTCGACATTTCCATTTTCGCGTTTTTTGACTTTCGCTCTAAGTCCACTTCATGCTAAACGGTTCGACGTTTACATATTCGCGCAAACATCTTTTCACTCTCATAACATAGACCCAAAGAAACGACTTGTTTTAGTGAATCTGTGTTTTGTAGCATTGGGTTACTTGTTTTTATTTTTTTATTAGTCATGTCAAGTAACTGCTGTTTATTTGAGTTAAAATTAACAAGCCTTTTCTTATTTTTGCATAGGGGAATGACTGGATTAAGGCCTTTGGCTTGATTTAATAAGTTTTAGCAAGAGGCAAACAAAAGAATATTGAATATAATGAAACTTCTTTCTTCTAGCACATAAATTTTCATAGAGCAATGTGAAAGGCTTGTGGTGGAGGGCAGTTGTGTATTTGGTTTTCAAGATTCTATGGAGACAATATGATATGTGTCAATAAAAATAGAACATGTCTTTCTTTCAATGGCTAGAAGATAATGTTTTCTGAAAGCATTTGAGTTGTTTTCTAGAGTTGGGGAAAGGAATAAAGATAAGACAAAAACAGACAGCACTTAGTGGAAGTAGAAGCACAAGCTGTACCATGCATCTTAGCATGGATAATCTTCATTATAGGTTAATTCAAGATTGTGAATATGACTGTCAGTCTGGGACAATTGTTCCTATTAGGAGGGTTAAACCTCATTATTTAAAGATGCACATAGTTTTTTGTGTGTTAGTATTAAGTTAATAGGTCCTAGGGATGTTCTGGGGGCATAGCTCTCAACCTTCCATCTCCAAAATGAGGAACACTGACCCTTATAATGTGGAAGAAATGGGCAAAATGTGGAACACATACTAATTGGTTACTAACAAGTTCAGCTAGGAAGGTCATAGGATGGTTAAAATGTGCTGGTTTTACTTATAAAGAAGATCTTTTAGTGAATTAATATGATTTATTTCTTTTTTCCATGGATTTCACTTAAAAATTCCTGACACCGAATGTGTTACAGACCCTTTCAATGCGGAACTTCAAGGAACATGAACTTTTTAAGACTCCAAATATGGTACATTCCTCGTAATGAGGTACACTTGAAGGGTATGTCTGGGGGGTTTTGAGGGTTTTCATTAAAATAAAAAGTCTTGCAAGATATGACATAGATTTGAATGGATAAGACAAGAAACAACTGTATAAAAGATCAACCTACCACACAATAGTGTATGCATGTAACACAAAAACTGAAACTAGACATTAAATACAGCTGTTATGCATAAGAGGCAGAATAACACCTTCATTTATTATTACTCTGATATATCTACTTAATTACAGTTCTGGTACTGCCTGCTATATTTGATCACCTATATTCAAGCTTATAACTTCATCAGTGTTAATTAGACTCAGGCTAAGTTACTCACATTAATAATTTAACTTCCTAACTTGTTATATTCTAATTGTGTAATTGTAATCCACTTTATCCTTGATATTGTACTCCAGTACTGTACTCTGATTTTAAATTGTCAACTGTGACCCTTCTATTTTATTCTACTGATCATGCTGATCTATTGTACTGTATTGCATGTTATGCACTGTGTATTGTTTATATTATGTATTGTTTATTTTAGTGTGGAGCTTTTCTTCCTGGGCCTCCACTGAAAATGGGCTTGCTATGGCCCTGTGGACCATCCTGGTAAACAAATGCAAATAAAATAATAAATAAATAAATAATAACTTCTCATCGTAATGAGACTTTCCATATTATCTTTAAATGTGAATGGTCTCCCAGATATATACAAAAAGAAAGAGTAGTGAACTATATCAAAAAATGCAGACTGCAAATAGTCATGCTACAGGAACCACATTTGGAAAGAACAGAGCATGCAAATTTGATAAAGAAAGGATTTCAAGATGGTTATTCAGAGGAATATCTAGGACAAAGAAAAAAAGGAATAAATTGTGAGAGGAGCTCCAATAGTGATAGAAGAGGGGAAAAAAAAATAATAATGGTAGATTTGTTGTAATAGGGAGTTACTGGCAAGAGAGAAGGATTATGCTGGCATATATTTTATATTCTACCTGAAATTGTTACAGTGTAGCTTAAGAAAATTATGGGAGAAATAATTAGTTTCAACAGGGATTATTACTTAAAAGTGGGGAATGGAATTTGATTTGCAGCAGTGAGGATGTATCTGGGGGGCCTAGAAGGGAAATGCAACAAAATATAGATTTTTAAGAAACTTATGAAAAAATTTGGTATGGAAAATGTGAATTCAGTAGTAGAAATTTGGAGAGAATTTACATATTATCCCCCAAGTTACAAAAACTGGGCTAGGCTAGACAGAAAATATATTTCACCGGAACGTGCATTTAATTAAAAGTTTTGATATCATCCAATAACTATTTCAGATCATGCGCCAATAATAACTAAAATAAGAATGCAGAGTAATGAAATAAAAATGAGACAGTGGTGCTTTTCCACCTATCTGTTAAACAGAGAGGGATTTAAGGAATAGGTAGTGGAAATTATACATGAGTTATTAGACAAGATCGGAATTTCTTCAGAAGTCAGCTAGTGAGTCAGATAAAATGAAAGTGAAGTTTAAAAATAGAGTGGAAATAAAAGAAAAAGAGATATGTTAAGAAGTAACGAATTATTTAGGACTGACAAAGGTTAAAGTATTGCAGACTGGGGGAATCTCACAGAACAATCTTTTGCTCTTTTTTGCTTCTCCACTGACCATCTTGCTCTTACCTGGCCATTTGATGTACTTTTGTTCTGCTTCTCCACTGACCATCTAGCTCTTCTTCCTGGAAGCCCTAATAACTTACCTGTTTCTCCCTTGGTTTAAGCCCTGCAGCTCATTCACTCACATTACATCACATTAGGGCAAGGGTCAAGCAAAATGGGAGTGGTGCCGCCATCCATGTGAAGAAATAGGACTTTTGCTTTTAAGCCTTATCTCCACTGCACAGACCTGGCAAACTGCACAGGATTAGTGGTGTACTTGGTATAAGTGAGGAGGACATGTGATTCACTTCCAGGAGTGATGTCATCCCTCAAGAATGAAGCTGGCACTGATCTGTTGTCTCTGTTCTCCAGTGAGGACCCTAACAAGGGACTGTGACCCAGACATTTGTCCCACACTCTCCCCTCAAAGATAAGTGAGCTGACAAAGCCATGTCACTCCTTTCTTCTCCATGCCATCTCCAACAATTGCCTAAAACACTAATAAACTTGGGCTACTTGGGTCACAGTTAGTGCTTTATCCCTCTACATCTTTAGAGCTGGCATGTAAGTTGGACAGTGTAGTATTAAACTGTTCAATAGAGATGCTCAAGAATTTGATTCTGTCCATGGCATAGGGCAATATAGCCCTGACTATGCTGCAGGTAACCAGAGTTCAAATAGTGGCTCGGGTACCTACAGGAACTAGCAAGAGAGGATCAGAGTGAGTAGTTGCTGCCTGCTCATCCATCCTGGAGAGAGGTGGTTCTTGTTCAACAAATAAGTGACATCCAGCAGGAGTGTTAGATGTCCACAGAATACGTCTATCATGCCTGCTCTGACATGGAAAACCACTGGAGATTAACTATGGTGGAGCTCAAAACACCCACCACAGGGGAGGGGAGCATGCTCTGCCATCCCTGCAGGATCAGCAAAGCTGGCACCCACTCCCTGCCACCTGACTCATGAGTCAGGTGGACCCACTCCCTACTACCTAACACATGAGGGATTCCCTGGAATGAATAGGCTGTAGGGTTTCTTGTCTGCCCGAGAATCCCTGGTTCCCACAACCATGGAATGGATGTATGATTGGATGCAGGTAGAGGAGCCATCAGACTTGGTCTACAGGGGTGCAAAAATAAAAGGATTTTACATGAATATGATAAATGGCAGCAAGAGCTGCTCAATGAAAAATGTTGAGCACATTAGAGGAACCAGAATAGCTTTCCAACTTATATCTTCAATCTGTGGAGCAAAATGTTAATCAGCTTTTTCAGGAGTTAAGACAATTAATGAGACAAGGATCACTGCAAAAAATAAAAACTGCTTAATGTTCAGAAGGACTTTGCATGGAGACAGTCTAAATAGCAACACATTCAACCACACAATGCACACAGGAATTACAGGAATCAGCAACAATTTATGGAACAACAGAGGTGAGATCAGGACACATGCTATAATAGCATAAGCTCATATACTCACTTCAAAATGTACTATGATACTGAAAATTGCCCATGAATACAATAAGTTAGACTGACCTCTTATCATGGGTACAAAGCCAGGTGAAGGAATTCTTGAGAAGAATAGTGGATGTATTCTGTTGGAGAAACATGTTGATAAATTAGTGTTGGACAATCCACATGATACTATTTTCTATAGAATTCCTGTAACACCAAAGTGTGTGCTTGACCACTTGAGAGGACTGTGGAAGTCCACTGGAGAGAGTGTACAGTGTTATGGACATAATTTTACAGCCAACGGTGACCTGCCTATTATGCCATACACAAGACAGCAGGCATCTGTTTCAGTTATTGAAATACTTTACTTGGCAGGTTTGATTTCTGTTATTTTTGATGTTGCAAGCCATTATAGCGGCAAATATTTATAGTTATAACCTATTTCTCACTATCTATCTGTTATAAACAGTTTAAGTTTTACTACTGCTATACCTGAATTTTGCTCAATGCACAACTCTTTCCACTTCAGTAATGAAATTTACAGGCATTTACAAGAATGGCTATGGGCAAAGTTCCCCTCCCACATTCTCTGATTTGTTTATGGCTTGGTTTGAGTTGCAATTTTTTTATTAAGACGATTACTGTGACTAAAGTGTGTTATTCTGCAAACATTACATTGATGCTTTTTTTCAGTGTTAAGGGCTCTAGGAATGATTCTGAGAATTGTTTTAATAAACTGAAAATAATGTAGACATTTCTTTTACTTTTAACATGAGGAGTTCAATTACTGTATATCTATTTTTGGTTTACCATCATTATCCAGAATCACAGACACTTGAGTCCACCTGCTCGATGCACTACATCCTGAACAATGGAATGCCAAACACCAACATTTCCAACTGACCAATCTCAACTCCTCTGTGAACCCATGTTAATGCTTGTTACAAGGTCCAGAGCGATAGGGACTTTCAAGGTTCGGTGTTTATGTCGGGTATATGGGAATTCGGCATTCCAACTTTTCATGGAAGTACGTCGAGCATAGGACTACATGAGAGCATGTGATTCTGGATAATGAAGGTAAACCTTTGTTTTTTTAGATTTGCTTTCACTAGATATTACTGCAGTTGACTGAAAACCCAGTTGACTGAAACCTCAATTTAACTGAATCACCAATCAAGCATCCTGTATAACAAAATACTTTATAAACAATTCAACGATAAAACAAATTAAGAATTCCAAACCACAAGGAATAAACGAGAACTTATTAAAATATAAATGACTGAGCGCTTCTTCAGAGTGCTTTTGAATGTTTAAGGTGAAAGGGCTCAGTCATTTGTATTTTAATAAATAAGTTCTCATTTATTCATTGTGGCTCGGGATTCTTAATTTGTTTTTTCATTGAATGGTCAGTGTGCCTGTTGGCACAAGTGGTGTGTTTTTCGTTACTGTATAAACAATGTTTCTTGCAGGGGGCAAGCCCCCATACACCTCATCCCACACCGCCCTAATTATGTATACTAAATGCATGGCTGAACAAGAATGGAGAAAATAAAAAATACCTTGCATAGTGAATCAGTGTTGGTGCAGGAACACAAACACGAATAAATCTTGGGGTGCGACATGACGTGAGCATTGCCAATCCACACATAGTCTTCTAGACTTACTTCCCTAGCAAATCAAATCCTCAGAAATGGCACCATCACATGCTACTTGCACTTCTACAGTTTTCTGTCATTTGCGATTCACTGAAATGAGGTTTCAATTAACTGGGTTTTCAAATTGTTTCATCCATTCGAGTATCAGTCAACTGCAGTTCTTGCAAGTGACAGTAAACTGTTTTGAGATCTGTATGTATATCTATCTAAATTAAAAAAACAGACTATAAAAGTGCTCTATATAGGAAAGCTACTTCAGTAAATAGATTTTTGTTGTTTGACAGTATAGGTCATGCTCATTTTGATCAAGTCTTCACCTTTTGGAGAGTTTCTTCAAAGTCACTGAATATCCTTCAAAGATGAAGTAACAGCCAGATTGAAACAAAGTTAAGAAAAGCCTCTAAGTGGAAAACCCCAGGCCCAGATGCAGTACCTAACTTTTGGCTGAAAGTATTAACATCTTTGCATGAAGATTTAGCCATGAATAAGAACTATTTGTATCCGCACACACCCCAAACAGACACCAACCTGGTTAACAACAGGAAAAACAATGCTCCTACATAAGAGTGAACCTGCAAGCTACCCTAAAAATTATAAACCAATAACTTGTCTTCTGACGACATATAAACTATATGCGGGAATTGATGCTGACAGAGTTTATAGTCATTTAGAGGAAAACACAATTATGGCAGTAGAACAAAAGGGCAATAAAAGAAAGTCATATGGCACAAAGGACTGTTTGTTGTTAAATAAAGTCATAGTGGAGAACTGTAAAAAGGGGAAGAATCCAAGTACGGCATGGATTGACTACAAAAAAGCATTTGATAGTATCCCACATTCATGGATAAAAGAGTGCTTAAAAATGTATAAGATACACCCTACACTAATCGAGTACATTACAGTGACCATGAAACAGTGGCAGACCACTTTGCAATTAAGCCATGATAAAGGACAAATTGTTATCCCAGGGATAAAAATTCAAATGGGATATTCCAGGGTGACTCTTTGTCACAGCTGCTGCTCTGCCTTGCCCTTAACCCATTAAGCTGTTTACTTAACAGCTTAGGCCATGGCTATAATTTGCCTTCTAGAAAACAGCAAAGTGTAAAGACTTCTCACCTTCTCTTTGTCGATTTAAAACTGTATAGCTCATCAGATGAGGAACTGAAAGCACAGCTCCAAGCTGTCAAAACTTTTTCAGATGATATAAGAATGTCATTTGGTCTTGATAAATGTGCAAAAGCAACCTTTAAAACAGGAAAACTACAACACCAGGAAAACATCAGTTTGGGACAAGAATGTGATATAAAAGAACTTGAGCAAGAACAACTGTATAAATATTTGGGAAGTGACAAAGGATCACAATAAAACATGAACAAATGCAAATAAAACTTATTAAGGAATACTTCAGAAGACTTAAATTAATCCTGAAAACAGCACTGACATCTAGGAATAAAATCCAAGCTATAAACCAATTTGCTCTTCCTGTCCTAACTTACAATTTTGGAGTAATTGACTGGCCCCAAAACATGTTGGATAGATTAGACAGGAAAACAAGAAGGATGCTTCATGGTCACCAAATGATTTATAAAATTCAGTGCATACAAAGATTATATATTCCCCATTCCGAAGGAGGGACGGGCCTCCTTGAAATTGATTATATGTATAGATCTGCAATCATGGGACTCCGCACATATCTGCTGACCTCATAAGACCTAAATGTAGTGAAGGTTTTGAAACATGAGGAGAATAAATCTAAGATGACTTCTCTGTTTAATCTAGCAGAAGGATATCGATGTCAAGCAGGAATGGAAATCAAACCAGAAGTAGATAAAAATCAGGCAGCAACTGAATGTGCCAAAAAACAAAAGAAAGAATATAAGGTGAAATAGATGAGAAGGCAAGAAATTTGTAAAATGCATAAATATAGTTGCAAGTATAGAAAACTTCTGGAAGAAGTTCATGTTGATCAGGAACGAATGCAGGAATGGTTGTGGAGAGGCAAATTCAAACCAAGAGATGAAAGGTTAATATTGGTGGCCCAAGATAGTGGGCTGTGTACACATTGGTTTACAAAGACCACTGAACATGTGGGAGAAACAGACAAATGTAGGTTTTGTAAAACCGAATTGGAAACAGTTGCACACCTCATTGCTGGTTGCTACATACTAATGGAAGGACTGTATACTGAAAGGCATAATAATGTGGCAAGACTGTTGCACTGGGGATTGTGCAAACATTATGGTACTGAAGTGGCTGAAAAAGCCTGGAAATATGAGTCACAAAGCATCATAGAAAATGAAGGCTTCATCACATGGGATCATCCATTACCAACAGTTCAAAAGATAGATGCTAGAAAACCAGATATAGTGGTCAAGGAAAAGAAGACAAAAGTAGCATTGATCATTGAAATCGCCACACCCAGTGACTACAGTGTCCTGCATACAGAGAGACACAAAGTCATAAAATATCAGGATTTGCAGGCAGAAACGAGAGCAATGTGGAAGAAATATACCCAGACTGTTCCAATAGTAGAAGGAGCAACAGGTCTTATAAAGAAGAGACTACAATCATATTTAGATATGCTATCAATACATGGAACTGTACGAATTGCAGAAGGACTCATTACTGGGCACATTACGGGTGCTGCGAGAGCACTACTGGCTGACATCAAAGAGTGAAACAATACTAATTTCATGAACTTTAATCGTACTTTGACTTAGGAATGGGGTCCATTCCCGTCATGGTATTAGAAACCCAAAAGACTTGGGGAAATTAAAAAAGGGAGGAATAATTTCAACAGATCATCTTATACATTATGGAAGGGTATGGACAAGGCGTTACATGGTGGATGATTTTTCCACAGCAATTGTCAGGGCTACTGACAACAAGGTAAGACATCTGAGTTGGGTGGACTTACAATGGGTATTGTGTTACGTGTAAAATGGCTACTGAAAATGTTTACTTGTTACACATGATGCACCCTTTATAGAAAGTGTTGCCAAAATCATTATTAAACATTGTAATATAGTACTGACAGAGCTATGGAGCAAGGTTTGGCCAACACCCCTGAGATTTCTTATAGAAATTCTGTTACTCTAATGGGCCCTATATTCCATTCAGGTATGTTTCCAAAGTCTGAAGAGGTTTACTGGACACCTCCTCTTGTAGCGGTTGTACTATGTGCCTATATAAATATATCACAACTATGCATACCATTATGGGCAATCCTTAAGTGCTGCACATCAGGACTGCTGTAATGCAGCAGTGGAATATGCTGCCACTTGTCCCCTGTGAGTAATACTAACCCATCAAGTTAGAGTCAGGATACAAGAAAGTATCAAGGACATCCACAATGCATTTCCCACCAGCTACATAGCATTTCATATCAAGCAGGTTCAAGCACAGGATCTCAAATTTATAAAAGCTTTTTTATAATGTACCATTGTTTGAACCCAGCATTATTTTATGATGTTTCACAAATTTTACCTGAAAGGAAGTCTGGCGAATTTCCACTTAAGGAACAATGCATCCTTATGCTTTTAACAAATAACTGACTATGAGATACATATTTTAAATATTATTTTAAAAATAAAATAAGCATTTATACTGTACGCATGGACTTTTGATAGGACTGTATTTTTATTGGCACTATTGCAATGGTTATATTTTGCTGGTATTATTTTTTTGTGAAACCAAGAAAGCAGTTATGACCAAGACATTAGTTTTGTTTTAATATTATATTAATAGTAGTGCACTGTTTATAATTTAAAATGTCTTGAATGTGGTGTCTGTGGCAATTTATTTATTTGAAAGATATGAATGAAGTAGTGTAAAATTTCAGACTTTCATGCTCCAAAAGGATGGAGGAGGCCTTGCCAGTGACATAAAGGGGTAAACACATTAAAACCCCCAAGATAACCCAGGTTCAGTTAGTGGCTGGTGCACTTGATGTTGTGGGCTGGGAGGATGGAATTACTCATCCTGTGGATGGTGTCTGCCTGCAACCAGAGCACATCCTAGTGGAGGTCAAGGTGCATTTCCCTGATTGTCAGACTCTCTGTTTATGAATGGTAGCAGGATCATGAACAGGATGACCTGGGTGGTGATGCTTATTTTATCCTAAATCTACCTAGTTAGGAACCCCCTTCCATAAATTTCCCTCAAGCTGCACATTCAATGATCTGTTCCTTGGTTCTTGCCTCTCAAAGCAGGGAGTGGGGGCAGCCTTAGAGGCTGTAAACCATAAAGTTCATCTCTATCTAGAGAGGGATGGATGCATGTGGGGGTTAAGTCAGGATCTGACCACTCCCCTAGACATTCAAAAGTACTCAAAGAGCAGGGGATGCAGCAGTGTTTGGGGATAAAATACAAGAGGCCATTCTCTCCCTGGAGTATCAGAACCTGCTTCCAGGGTCAAAGCAGAATTTAGCCAGAGACCAGCTCCTTGAATATAGGATGCACTGACAGGTATAGGTGGGCCAGTAGAGGCTTGATAGACATCAGATGTAAGGAGAATATAATGGAGGGAAAACAAAAATTAAGACCAATGGGGGAAAATAATGTAAGAGTTTATTAGTATTTTGAGAAGGGAAGGCCATGAACAGAGGTACAATGGGATATGATAAAAAACCTCGCAAAAGGGTGTGTAATCATGATATAGGATGACTTACAACACAAGAAGCCTTGATACAAGGTCATGGTAGGACAATGGAATTTCTCAAGAAGCTGTTGAATGGCCCTTTTGAGAATGCATCAAAGGAGATGAAATCCTTAGTTATCAACCTGCAACAACAAAAGGTGGAAAGATTAATAGTAAAACTGAAGGTGGGTACACTTTATTAAACAGCTAGGGATCTCCAAAGTTATTGTGAAGGGATTCCAAGAATATTACAAAACTGCTTTACAGGGAACGGCAGAGGACAGGTAGCTAGTCCATAACTGCAAATTATTTATGGCAATTTTAGCAGCTAATGCAGCCAAGATGATCAGAATGGGCAGGCTGCAGTCATTTAATATCTTAAAAATGACATTATTGTAGCAAGATGCTCAGAGGAACCACAGAGAACTTTAAACCCTCAATGTAGGTGCAGAAAAAGCATTTGGCAGGGTGGTTTGGAGATATTTTGAAAAGACTGGGAAATTTGGTTTCACTTCTGCTTTAACAGAGTTACCTCTTAACTGTATATATTTGCACAGAATGTCCAGACTTTTGCCTCATATTTTTGGTCCAATTGTCATAAAATTGTGTTTTTCTTGCAAATTAGTGGTAAATCATTAAAGACTGAAGTTAGAAAATAATGCTAGACATTTGAGTTTCAGACTTCCTATCCTTCAGAAAATTCATGTTAATGCAAAACCTGTTATTCTATCAACTTTCTACGTTTGTAAGAGCAATATTTAAAAAATGTCCGTGTTTTGGGGACTTTGTCCAACTTTTATTTATGGTTTTGTCCAGATTTCTTGCTCTAAGAGGTTAAGGAAATCTGCAGTTAATTGTAAAGACATCCTCAGATTTTTCTATCATTTGAAAGGATCTGTGGAACAAAATGGAATGCCCAATATATGCACTATAATTGGAGTCTGCAGTAGTACACAAGTGTATGATGTGGGAAGGCATATAGCACAGCTAATAAGAAACAGGCTATCAGTTTCTGCCAGTGAAATTTTAGTCTATTTAACTAGGCTTGATCTTTCAGATTCAGCCCAAATCAGTTGTTAGTTTTAAACTATGTATAATCTGCTGTTTCAGTACCTGTACAAACAGGACTTCCCTGAAATATTTGTGAATTAGATCACCTGAGCAGTCAGTATATCAAGATGACATAGGAAGAGAATACAAAACAGTTCATAAAAATTTCAAAAGCACTTTTATTAGACCTGGACCAAAATGGTCACACAATACAGATGTTATCCAGTCTTGCCTGTAAACCCATTTCATTTTCCTACACTATGAAAAACTTAATTCTAGATTTTTTTGTGGAAGGGTAGAAATGAAGAATACTGATTTTTACAAAATTATAATGGTTGTCTGGGTCTGTCAGATCTACAGTTTTACTTTCAGGCTTCACAGTACCTGTTGCATTTCTGTCAGATGGAAGATTTTTAGGTGAGGTGTTTTTTGCTTCTGTTTTGAGGGACCCCAATGACATACTGAAGCTGTCACCTTCTGGTTGAAAAATGCAGGCTAATCTTACCTTTTCTAGATACTTGAATATTAGAATCAATGCTTACTAGTTGTAAACCAACAAGGGCACTAGAAAAATAGGAAGAGGAGTTGGCATCTACAGGATTATATTAAAGGACATAAAGCTGATAACAGTGACTATGGAGTGGAGCAAAGCAGTACACAGTTAAGGCAGTGGGATCATATTCCAGATGAGAAGACCCTGCTAACATGGAATTAAGCTGCAAGGAATTCTCAGCTAAGGCAAGTCAGTATGTTAAAAGATATGGATGCACTGACTAGACATAAACAAAGTTGGTAAATGTAACAGAAGGTAAAATACCCTTGACAGTCAGTCATTCAGAACATGCATGCATGCACTGAACATTTAATGAGCAGGCATCTAAACAAATAATAGGCATCTAAACAAATAATGCAACAGAAGATGAATACGTTATGTTAGGAATGGTCTGGGCAACTGGGAGGAATGAAATGTATAAATATATGACATTAATGAGAGACTTGTCCATTGGATGTGTCAAGCTCAAGGAGGCTTAGGATATTGGTCTTCATAAGTACTTCTACATGCCAAAAAAAATTATATATATATATATATATATATATATATATATATATATATATATATATATATATATGGGAATACTACATAATCTCGAAAGTTTGAAATACCAAATTTCAAACTTTCGAGACCATATAGCCGAAACCCCAAACTTCCGAAAGATCAGAAGCGCGAATTTCAAAATCCTGAATATCGGGAGTTTGAAATTTGCGCTTCTGGTGTTGTCGTATGGTGGAAGGGCAGGTAAGTATTTCTGTTTAACTGTGTTGGTTAGAGGTTTAGTGTGTAAGTGTGTGTTGTGAGTGTGATGTGCGTGCGAGAGGGGGATGTAGGCGTGTGGTGGTGAATTCATGTGTTTGGGTAGTGTGACCTTGGAGTTAAAATATTTAAGTGGGGGGGTCAGGGGGGTGCAGCCCCCCTTCTTGTCTGTAGGTTAGGTTTGTGTGTTTGTGTTTTGGGGAAGGTGTGTGTGTGTGTGTGTGTGTGTGTGTGTGTGTGTGTGTGTCTGTGTGTAGTGTTTGTTGTGTGTAGTTTTCGGTAGTTTGAATTTCGCGGTTTTGGTTTTTCGGTATTGTAGTGTTTCGGGTGCTTGGTCTCGGGATTTTGGGCATCGGTAGATTGAGTGTTCGATATTTAGTAGTGGTTCTATAGATATATATATATATATATATATATATATATATATATATATATATATATATATATATAAAATATATGTTTCCTTTTTTGAATAGAGGATGTTCAAGGTACTACAAAAGTGAAGAAAAGGAAATATGGAGGCATATTTTTTGAAAGTGTACGAGGCTGCAAAGAATATAAGGGATCTACAACTCATGTTTAACAAAATTTTGCTTCACAAAATATAGCCTACTCCTGTTTTATTTCTAGTGGACTACTGAGAAACAAAGGGATGAATGCAACCACGAGGCTTTTTTAAAAGGCTAGAACAGGGCAGTGGTAAATTACCTCCAAATGTGAACAATGCAAAACAGATTATAGATGACATTTCTGAAATGGAAAGCCAAGTGATAAAAGCAAAGATATGACAGAAACATATAAACAAACATATGCCATATTTGTAATATATGGATTTTGGGACAGCAACAGGGCAGCAGTGAGATCAGACTGAGATGGTATAGAGCATATTGTACTTGTGAGGAATTATTTCCTTCCCAGGTAACTATATAGGTTCATAGGTTGGTACTAGGCTATCAGCCCTAGGACATATGCAAACCTAGCCATAACAATTCCCTGGATATTTCTTCCCACAATATTTACTTCTCTGGGCCCCTGTCTACCAGGGTGACTGACATGATCCCCGGGGTGAATTTCCTATCTCCCATCCAATCATCAAGGTTCTTTTTGAAGAGGGCCAATGAGGTGCTCTGCTTGACATGTATGGGCAGTCTATTCCAGAGTATGGGGAGTCTCTGGGTCTGGAACCTATCCCTCCAGCATGATTTGTTCATTGTGATGACAAGGTTTAGATCCCTGGAGTGTGTGGCTCTGAGGGATTGGGATTTCTTTAAGTGGAGCATGTCCAACAACTCAGGGTTTGACATGGCCTTGTATGTTAAGCAGAGATCGCTTCTGAGTAGACGATATGCCACAGAGTACAGCTGGAGTTTTTTTAGACGGTCAGCATAGGGCATCTGCTTTAGGCCTGTGATTCTTTTAGTGAGGTATTTCTGTGGCCTTTCCAGCTGTTGCAGATGTCTTGTGAGGTACATACCAAATGGGGCATTATACTCTATAATGGGTCTAATGAGGGATGAGTACAGTGGGACAATGAACCTCCTTTTCTCTGGATGAAAAGCCCTTAGTGATGTGGTGTGCCACATAGAAGTATTTCCTGACTGTTGTGGCGATGGGGTTATCAAAAGTGAGACCACTGTCCACCTGTGTCCCTAAGTCTCTCATCACACTTTCGATGTTTAGTGTCCTGCCACCTATGTGGTAATTCATGGGTACATGTTTTTTTCCAAAGGGGATAACTATACATTTCTTGGCATTAAGCTTGAGCCCATGGCTGTGGCACCAGGGATCTGTTTCTGTAAGGCCCTTTTGTAGAATATCCACATAATTTGGGGATTCAGTAATGGCCCCCAGTTTGCAGTCATCTGGAAACTTTGTTAGCCAGAGTCCCTTAGTGTTGGCCTGTACTTCAGAGAAGTAGATGCCAAACAAGAGTGGTCCCAGACCCTGAGGTACTCCACTTGTCTGGAGCTGGATTTGGAGTCGGCTACTTTTACAGTCTGGGTTCTGTCAGTAAGCCAGTTGGCAATCCATCAAGTGACGTAGGGATTTATGCCCAGCTTAGTAAGTTTATCTATGATTCCAGAGTGGGGGATGGTGTAGAAGGCCTTGGCGAGGTCCAGATAGGCTGTGTGGACCGCATCACCCTCGTCCACAGCTCTGGAGACTGATTCGAAGAAGTCAATCAGATTCAGGAGACAAGATCGGTCCTTCACAAACCCAAACTGGGTGGGGTCCAGTGTTTGAAGGTTGCCAATGTCTTTGTTTATAAGTTCCATGATAATGCGTTTCATGTCCTTGCAGATCAGGGTTGTCAGACTGATGGGACGGTGGTTCCCGGGATCCAAGGTGGATCCTCCCTTGTGGAGCGGGATAACTGTAGCTGTGCGCCACTCAGTGAGCACAAAGCCTGATGTGAGGCTATGATTAAACATGACACTTAGGATAGGTGCCAGTTCATTTTGTAGTTCATGTAGTACACAGCCTGGGTTGTCATCTGGTCCCATGGATGCTGTATTCTTAGCTTTGGAGAGTGCGGTTTCTACCTGTGTGGCCATGATTATCGGAAATTGGCAATATTTTGGTATTGAGATGGGCCCTTTAGAGGGTGAGAGGGGGGTGAAGTTGGCACTAAATCGATCTGCCAGGATATTGGCAATATCCTTGGGATCAGTATCTTTAATGCCATTCTGTTGTAGCTCAGAGCAGATCTGAGCATTGCCATTTAGATTCTTGACATAACTATATAATGCCTTGTGGTTGTCTTTGGAATCTTTGGCAATTTTATTTTCGTAACTACCTTTTGAGGATTTTATGTGGGATCTCAGCTTCTTACTGAGGCTGGTGAGGGAGTTTTTTGCATCCTGGGATTTTCCTCTTTTTTGCAACAGTTTCTTCCTTCTGTTGTATAGTTTGTTTATAGAAGGGGACCACCAGATTGGCTTCCTTTTTTTGGAGAAGAGCATCTTTGTTATATTTGGGATGGCATGATTCATGCACGTGTGGATGTGCTCGTACAGTGCCTTAGAGTAGGATTCTGCAATCGAACTTCCAGATCCCGTCTGCGTGGGTGTTGTGAAGTTTCTCACTTCTGACTTCAGTAGCTTGAAGTTGGCTTTGGAGAAGTTTTTTAAGGAGGTTTCCTTACTGTGGGGTGGGGGTGGGATGTGGATGTCAAGGGTGATTTGCTTATGGTCAGACCTGACCAATGAGGGGGTGACCACTGGTGTGGAGCATCTATCTCCCATGTTGGTAATGACCAGGTCTAGGATATTGGAGTTCCTGGTGGGACAATGGATTAGTTCATCCAGGGTGCTGGAATTTATGAATTCCAAAAACCATTCGGAAAAGGAGTTGGTACCCGAGTAGTTTTCCCAATTAATGGCAGGGTAGTTGAAATCACCCAGTATTAGGGTGTTTGGTTGTATCTTAATATTTTCCAGTATGTTTAGAAAGGTGTAGTGAGAATCTTGGGGCATGGTGGGGGATCTGTAGCAAGCTACAGTTTGAATTGCAGTCTTACCTAGTGTTAGTTGCACCTGGAGAATTTCAGATGCATTGTGTTGGGCAACTAGTCTGGAGGTGTGAATATCCTTGGTGAATATGGACACTCTTCCACCTTTAGTGTTTCGGTCTTGGTTTGGTGACTGAAAAGTGTGGTAAGAATTGTAGCCTGGTATTGTAAGAATTGTAGCCTGGTATTGCAGGGGTGCTCTCTGGAGCCTTGAACCAGGTTTCAGTTACTGCACAGATATTGATGTTTTCCATTTTTAGGAGTGCCTCAAGAGAGTGCATTTTGAGGTTTAGACTTCTAGCATTGAGTAGCATTACCTTCAGATTTTGCATGTTTGTATCTGTTACGGTGGTGGTTTTATCCTTTGAACCTTGCCTAAAAAATGCACTATAGGGGTGGCAAGAGCTTTAGCCAGTAACCTGAATCCAAGGGGTGACAGGTGCAGACCATCTCTGGCAAAGCATCGTGGTTTGTCGATCATGTCCTCCCAGGCAGACAAATACTGGATCCCCTTTGAATGACACCAGAAGCTTAGCCAATTGTTGAAGTCAATCATTTTGTCCTTATACTGTGGTATCATTCTGGGCAAAGGCAGGATGCTACTCAGGGCTAGGGTCATACCTGCCTGGGTCACATGATCCAAGAGTGTCTCATTGTATATATATATATATAAATATATATATATATATATATATATATATATATATATATATATATATATATATGAGATGTTGACCCAGTTGTTTGTGATTTGGGAATTTATGTGGACAGTGACCTAAGATTTGACTAACATGTCTATTGTTGTAAGAAAGTCTTTCTATATTTGCACAACTTATAAATAAAGAGATTGTGTTTAGATCTAGGGATGCCATTGTCCCCCTTTACTCAGCTCTCATTAGGTCAGTCATTGAATATAATGACCACCTTGGCATGTTATCTGTCCAGTCACATGCAAAAACTGGAATGCCATGGAGATACCTTACTAAAATGATACAAGGCCTAAGCAACATGTTCTACATGAAACAAGTCAAAGCCCTGTCACTATACTTGGTATCCTACAGTCTGCTAAGAGACAACTTATGTCTGTTATACAAGGCATCCTCTGACCCATTACTGATGGATTTACTGCATATCAGCAAGTCAAATGGCATCAGAAATACTCAGTCTAAGGCTCTAAACCTCTTGGATAACATCAACAGAATGGTTTGGAGGGGCAAGTACATCTCACAGAGGATACTACTCCTGTGAGACAGACTTCCATTCACATAAAATAAAGTTCTTATCTGTCCATTTTCAAACACAACTTAGATCTACGGATGGGAAAGAGAAAACAGAAAATTTACTCCAGGACTGCTCCAGTACTAGTAATGGACAGAGGTTTTATCCCATGCATTGGTCCCCTCAAAATATTTATGGTACGATCCCAGTTCATAGGTTAGTACTAGGCTAACTGCCCTTGCAAACCATTGTAAGCCTAGCCAATTATCCCTTGTGAGACTCAAACCCTGCACCTTGTGTTTGTAAGGCAAACATCTTAACCATTAGGCCACCCAGTTATTCTTATTAGGGGTAATATATAATTATCAACCATGGGATGGGTAAGACCAGTCTATAACCAAGTGGGATAGGTTATTTCAAGCACAAACAGGGAAACCGGCTAGGCTTAAAATGGCACACAAGGACACCTAGTACTTACCTATGAATATGTCTATCTATCTACAAAAAAAAAAAAAAAAACTAGCCAAGCTGGAGTTTTCACTGTGTTTATTAAGGCCATACCTCTTTTACCCTTTTCCCTTCTATTAGAGTCAAGAATGTTCCCCAGAAAGCAGAAAAAACTGTAACAAATTATTTTCTAACTTGTTCAGAAATATATAACCCCCCAAAATATTTTTTTCTTTAATAGAACAAAACATATTAAATATATTTTAAACTGAAAATATATTTTCCATGTTGCTATTATTAGCCAAAATTTGTAGTAACTATCTCATTATTCTGTCATTGCATCCTCACAACTAAAACTTACTCCTAAAACCTGTTTACTTTCAGTTAAAATAAAAGTCATACCTACTTTTATGGTATCACCAAGCCTTTGTTTTTTTCCCTGCTAATCTTTAACCGCATCCTATACAGTACATTACATTAATGAGGCTTTCCATTTTTTTTTTCTTTTGCCCAATTGTTATTTTTGATACTAAAAATATTATCTGCTTGACTTAAAATCAAATAGAGTTCAAATACCATCATATCATATTCTACCTGTGCTAAACATATTCTCTCTGTGCATTGGCTAACTCAATTTATTACTAGAGCGAGCAAGACTGTTCATAGGGCAGCTCTGCTTGATACCTTTATTAACTTTAACATAAATTATCAAGCAATTTACAAGGGGCTTCACCAAAGAATTATCATAAACAGATTGCAGAAATCTAACAACTTTCTCTGGTGTAATACATAAACAGAACCATTTTTACATTTTATTATACATAATGCTGTTATATATCTTTGTATCATCATATACAACTATTTTGCTTCTCATTTTACTTTTCTTGTATTAACTCTTTTTTTTTAATCATGGTTAACATGTCTTTTCAGATTTTACAATGCTTACCATATACCCCTTCTCTTACAACCTTCTTATAAACCATTCCTAATCTTTATTGTAATTTTATAGCCAATAGCCATCATAACAGGTCTCCAGTTTTATGCATCAGTCCTAGCATTCTTTCTCCATAGTAAATTTGTCATGTATATGCATATCATTATTCTATAAACTTTCATCAAACCATTCAATAAGGATAATCACAAATGTTTCACTTCTTCCACCCTCTTCTCTTTAGATGAATAACTAATACCATCAAACCCAAAAACTCTCTACACATCCCTCACTGCTCTACTCGCTTCTTCTAAAGAAATATCTTTTTGTAATCTGTCTTGCATACTCTCTAAAATACATATCACTTCCCATTTTAAACTTTGCACAACTCTACCTTTGGGGGAAAAACTCTACCCTCCATAAACATATTTGAGATATTGTTCCATCAGTTTCATAATCTCAACATTTTGCCCAAATAATTATTTCCCATTTTGGGCTTCTCATATCATATCATATTTTAACTCTTTTTTTTTAACTTAAATAAATTAACTTTTTTCTTTTTTTCCCTGACTTAAACATGCTTGCCTCTGAAATGCATCCTGCATAGCTAGCCTATTCAACTAAACAGTTATAACACAAGTTCATAGGTGTATACTAGGCTAACAATCACAGAGGCCTTTATAAGACTAGCCACACATCCCAATTGTATCCTGCAAGTTTAAGTGCCTTAGAGGTTATTTTAATGGGTATATGTAGATGGGGCAAGATTTACAGGCTGTCTCTGTCCTTTACAGACCTAGGTTCTAGACCCATGGTGTTTTTCTGATTTCCCATCCACTTGTCCAGTTTCCTCTTGAATAGCATTAGGGATGAGTTCTGGTACACGTGGATGGGAACCCTGTTCCTTAGATGGGGAATTCTCCGAGATACACACTGGTCCTTCAAATGTGCCCTATTTATGTCACAAAGTGTAAATTATGTATCTCTTGGAAAAAAAAAAACAGCTTGCCTTTACTGTTGATAAAGCTTCTCATACATCTTCTGTTTACATGTTTGCATATATTACTCAAGATCCATACATAGTATTTTATACTAGTCTTTATAACTAACACACCATGCAGTCCAAGTATGATAAAGGTACTTCATGGCACATCATGAACCTTGAACAATTTTTTTTCTTTCCTTTTGCAATAGCTACAGTGCATTAAACAAACAATGCAGTCGTTTTATTCTTCTGCCTTCCGTAATACACCTGGCATTGTCCCCAAACTCCACCCACACTGCTAAATTACCAGTTGTCTATCACTTATTCCCCTTAAACATCTTTTATATAAGATACTATCTCAAAGCCCCTCTTTGATATGGCAAACTTCTCTTTTGACCTACAGTGAATATTAGAGTCACTAATATCTTTATAGATTTTTAAATTGCATTCCATTTTTGTTTTTTTCTCTGTCATAAATTACAATTAAAGTCCACAAACATTAAATTTAAATATAGCTGTAACAATATTTTTTAACTCTGAAAGCAGATTACACATTTCTTTCATAGCGGTACTAACATATAGCAAAATTACCCATTTAGCACTGTATCTAACAAGCCAATCTAACACCATTGTCCTTCCTAAAAGTATTCTTTTAGCACCTAAAAAGCTTGCATGGTGGAGCCTAACAATATTAACATGTCTTCAGCAGTTTTCATTGCCTAAACATCAATCAATAAGCCTTTCCCACTACCTTTGAACTAACACCTTTGGATACTCTGAACTGTTAATATCTAACAATGGGTTAATATCTAACAAACATATGTTTAATAGTTTGTGCCATTTAATACAGTTTAACATCTATTGCTCAAATTTAAAGCAACCTTAAGATTTTTTTCTTTTTCTATACCTGACTACCTATAGAATTTTCCATATGCTCAGCATTTTCAGTTTGGTCTTCACTACTGTTATTATAACTAGTTGTATTTTTCGTAATACTGTTATAACTAGTTGCATCTTTGGAGCTTTTCTCCCCAGGACTCCATTGAAAACGGGCTCCTCAAGGCCCAATGGACCACCCTGGTAAACAAACTGCAAATAAAAAAATAAAAATAAAGTAAAAATAAAAAAATCTGTAATGGTTTGAAGCTATTACCATGTTTAACCTCTAATACAGACCCATATTCTGTCTTTTCTTTCTTGTGTTCTGTAACATATTAATTTTCAAACCCCCCCATTCTGCAAAGTCACTTTTTTAATAGTTGTACATTGTCAGAAGTATATAGTATACCAGTAGTTCTCCTTGGCTCAATTTGAGTTAACAGTTCCTGCACCTCAGTTAGTTTATTTACAAAGTGAAATCATAAATACCCTATAGCACTGCACATATTTTTGAAGCAAAGCCAGTGTGACCACACTGATTATGAATGTCTCTTAAGAAATTCATTAATAAGATGGAAGTCATAGCTACAATAGTAACATTTTTTTGCCTGTACTACATATCTCAGGGTGCCCCATTTACTCCCATCAATATTCAGCATATATGGTAGATGTTCAGTAACATAGCTAAGATGACCCATGCCTCAAAAGCACCATTCAACAAGTTCCACCAATTATATACTTTAGAAATAAAATGAGCAGTTTTACACATATCTTGCAAGCATAATAATGTCCATTTCAGCAATATCTGCCCTGAATTGAATAAGAACTTTCTTCTTGTAAATCTTTACAGCTCCATCAGAAATAAACTCACACCATAGAAATGTGTTTTAGTCTCTGCTTTGTTCAAGAACTTTTGTATTAATTCAAACGATTCAAAAGTAGAATCATAAAACATTTAATTTCCAAGATGAGCCAAAAAAGCCCAAATTGTCCCTAAAATATAATATCTATTAGAGAAAATCTTTTTTACAGATATCCTGATCAAGGGTTATTTTATTTCAGCAAAACACTGTTGTAATTTGTCTTCAGCAGCAACTGCCACTACTGCATATCTGTTCTATTCTTGCAGTTTCCTGACTCTGGAACTTGGCATCATATTCTGCGTGTGTGGTCTGTCATCTAACTGGCCCTACCAGCTCCCTTTTCCAGGAGTTAAAGGTTCACGTCCAACTTACTCTATGCACTGTTCCACGGCTTCTGACCATGATAAAACCATTTCTTCATTTGGATCATCCTAACATATCATTTTATAAGTTATAGTGTCCAAACCACTGTCACTGAAAGCAGTAACAAAAATTTCAGCACAATATTAATTTTGCTAAGAAAAACTGTTCTGCAAATAATTTCTGCCCTACAGATCTGGTTGCTTCCTGCTATCGCCCTCTATCTCTCAGTGGGATTGCATGTCAATGCCATGTAACTGAAAAGAGTAGGGCTTTTTATTGATAGCTGCAGTACATATTAGTTACATATTTACATCTATTTACAAATCTCCATATATCATAAACATCAGTTTAAGTACTTTATCCACTCTTTATCCATAACCAAAACATTTTTTTCCAAAATCTTTGTCAAAGCCCATTTTTCATTGTATTTAATTTCATTTAGTCTCTCGTTCAATATACTCCATGAAGCATAAAATGTTACTCTGTTACAGAAACAGATACCTGGTGCCAGAGCCATGGGCTCAAGCTTAATGCCAAGAAATTTATAGTTATCCCCTTTGGAAAAAAACATGTACCCATGAATTACCACATAGGTGGCAGGACACTGAGAGACTTAGGGACACAGGTGGACAGTGGTCTCACTTTCGATAACCACATTGCCACAACAGTCAGGAAATCCTTCTATGTGGCACACCTCATCACTAAGGGCTTTTCATCCAGAAAAAAGGAGGTCATTGTCCAACTGTTCTCATCCCTCATTAGACCCATTATAGAGTATAATGCCCAGTTTGGTATGTACCTCACAAGACATCTGCAACAGCTTGAAAGGCCACAGAAATACCTCACTAAAAGAATCACATGCCTAAAGTAGATGCCATATACTGACCGTCTAAAAAAACTCCAGCTATACTCTGTGGCATATCGTCTACTCAGAGGCGATCTCTGCTTAACATACAAGGCCATGTCAAACCCTGAGCTGTTGGACATGCTCCATTTAAAGAAATCCCAATCCCTCAGAGCCACACACTCCAGGGATCTAAACCTTGTCATCACAATGAACAAAACACGCTGGAGGGATAGGTTCCTGACCCAGAGATTCCCCATATTCTGGAATAGACTGCCTATACATATCAAGCAGAGTGCCTCTTCGGCCCGCTTCAAAAGGAACCTTGATGATTGGATGGGAGATTGGAAATTCAACCCGGGGATCATGTCAGTCGCCCTGCTAGACAGGGGTCTGGAGAAGTAAATATTGTGGGAAGAAATATCCAGGGAATTGTTATGGCTAGGCTTGCATAGGCCCTAGGGCCGATAGCCTAGTACCAACCTATGAACCTGTCCATTTTCTTCACTTCTTCCTGTTTTTATGCACAATAGTAACCAAATTCTATTATGTCCATATTTATTTGCTCATATTTTAACAAAATTTTCTCCCTATTATCTTCACATATTTCTTTCCAGAAATTAACTCTTTCATGTTTCAAAACCATATGTTCAGTAGTCTAAAATTCTCCACATTTATTGCATATTCTTTTTTTTTTTTTTTGTGTATGGCATGCTTGCCTTAACTGGCCATTTTCTAACAGACAATCTCCATAGAAAATCATTACATTCTTTAATCTTTTTATAGTTATTACATCTCATTATAGCTTTTTTCTTATCTATTTCTAAATCTTTCCATGGATCAATACAATACAATGCTTTCATAATACTTAAGTACTATTCATTTCTATTTTTCTCACATATAGTCTTTTTATTTTCCATAACACAATTTTGTTTTGATACTCTTTCATTTCTTCATTCACAATGTTTTTACTTTGTTTTTTAACTTCCTTTCTTTCCCACAAGTCTTTGTATTTATAATATAGTATAATTTCTATCAGATTTTTATTTTCCTTCATAATTCCTTAAAGTACTTTATATAAAATTAAAGATGCTGCATGTACTATTCACATACAGAAACCCTCTTGACTGGATTCAGTCTAGAGCCCAGTATAAAAGAAAATATAATCATTGGTTCCTTTCATACTTAATAGGAATCATATAGATATTAGCAACATAAGCAATTTTTCCTATTACCATGGTGTTCAACAAGTGTGGCTTTTTCTATATGAAAGTCTATATGATTTCCAAAAAATAGTCATATCCTTTACTTCTTTGAGTACATTATCCCGTTGTTGTATGTTTTCATTCCTTCCAAATGTTATTCCTAATATAGCTATATATTTTTCATTGAACTCAACACCTATCATACCTTCAAAACCAAATCCTTTACTTTTCTCCTTATTTTCACATAAACCTTTTTTAAAATTTAGACTTAATTTTTAATTTACTTTTCCATCCATACTTTATTGTTAACAGTTAATACAATATCATCCACATAATTATACATTATTGGCAATTGTACTTCCTTCATCATTTTATATCCACCACTAGACATTTTATCAATTTCTTTCACTATTACATTCATAACTAATGAGAAAATCGCACTACCAGCTGGGCATCCCTGTTTTATTCTACATTCTATTTTTATTTCTTCCCCAATCCAGCAATTTACATTTAGTTTCACATAGTTCCTTTCATAAAGAGATTATATTGCTTGTAATTTTTTTTTGCTTACATTATACGCCTGCAAAATTCCCCCAAATGATTTATATTGACTGTTATCATATGATTTACTTATATCCCCTATCATAACCTCTGCTTCTACATTTTCATTTATGATATCATCAATTATTTCTCTTATTATCCATAATAACTCATGACTTCCTTTTCATTTTCTTCTGAATACATTTTGGTCATACATTTTATCCATTTTTGTAACCTTTTGTTGTTATTCTCATAAACAATTTATAATCATTATTTAATGTTATAGGTCTCCAATTTTTATCTCATTTCCTAAAAAAGGAAATATAATTTTTATAACTCCTGTACATATCTATTTCTCTTGAATTCCAGTTTCTAACCATTCATTCATAACTTCTATAAAAATTATTTTTTCCACTCTTCCATTTCTTTATACATACCACATTCAATTCCATCCAGTCCTGTTGCTGAATTCATGTTAATATATTTTAGAATTTCATTCAATTCTTTCATAGTTATTTTTTTTTCTAAATACTCATCTTCCGTATTTAATTTTTCACCTTTATAAATTTGTTCTTTTTTTTCTCTTTTAACAAATAATTCCAATATATATTTTTTATTTCATATATTCCTTCTTGCTAATTTGTCTACCTTCCTTATTATTTTGTCATTATTTTTACTTCTTTTATTATTTTACTCAAATATGGCACTACTTCTTTCTTTCCTTGTAAACAATAGTTTTGCTTATATAACAAGTTGTTAATTTTAATTTGATTCACTTTATATATTTCTCTTTTTCATAAAAGGAATTTTTCTTCTCTAAGTCTCTAAATGTTTCTTGACAATATCGTATATCTCTCTTTTTCTTTTCTTTTTTATTCCTTATTCATTCTAAAAACACTTTTTTATATTTCTCTTTAAAATTAAGCCACCAAACAGTCCAGTCCTCATAAAACTCTCTCATATTCATATGATTTTTCCATAATTCTACAAGTTCTTTTTTTAAAATCTAATTCCTTTTCATCAATTCTCTTTATCCTTTTCGTACTTACATATATTTTTCATTTTCCTGTACTTTAACCCATATAGCCACATGATCTGAAAATACAGCATAATTAATTCCTTTTATATAACTTTTAAACTATCAGATATTAAAAAATAATCAATTTCTGTCCTAATTTCATTCCTTTTATAGGTCCAGTAGTTATTCTCCCATACACTTAACTTTCCACTTCTCATAATTTCTTTAGCCATTTTAACATCACAATTACCTTATTTTTCCTTAAATTGCAATCACTCACCATTATTATTCTCCATATTTACACAAACATATTCAAGAATATTTTTAAACATCTCATTTCTCTCTTTTTTGTTACATATGGGCATACCTTCGTTGAAGATTGTGCGTCAGGGCCGGCAACTCGGCACGTAAAAATCTACTGCCAATCATTAGCAGACCGGAGTTCCACTATGGCGACCCCTAACCAGGAAAAGCCGAAAGACCCAACATGCTTATATAAAGCTATAATTCTACAGACATTTTTTCCATCGCACTTCTATTATCATAAATCGTCCTAATTCCACTATGGTTACAGCTAATATTTTAATGCTTTCTTGACATAATATACATATATACCCAAGCATGTTTCTTTCCCCATGTTCCAAACTACCGCACCATTCCAAAATTTTTCAGTTTGTGTTCTTTCTTCCTATGTTAATAATCTGATATCTTTTAAAAACTGTAGTTTTATTGGCCATTTTGGGTCAATTCCAAACTCATTGATCTCTCTCTTAAAACCCTGCAACTCTCTTTTTGTGCAGTCTTGCGCACAGAGCAGCATCGGTCAGCTGGGGTATACTATACCTGGCTCCACAAAGTCTGCGCTACAAATTTTCCCTTAGAACTAGGCAAGCCTCAACTCAAGTGCTTCAGATCAACTGCTCTTATTGCAGCACATGCATAACCCAAATCAGCACTTGTCCAAATCTCCTAGACAACACTATCATTTTCCAAATCTCCTAGACAGCACTATTATAATACAGCATAAGACCCTCGATTGTCTGCAAGACAAGTGAAATTTACTTTTCCAAGCATGTCCAGAGGTCAGCTTCAGGTGTACTCTCTAGTTCATCTGGTGGAATTGGGCATCCTGAGGCAATGTCACAACTGCCTCATGTATACAGACAACCCTCTCCTCTTACCTCTAGACACAAACACTTGTGAGAGATGCAAATGCACAGCCAGACTGGAGGTTAAGCGCTCTCAACCCATGACTGTAACAGACAGTCAAGAGGAGAAGAGACACACTAGCACCACACCACCAGTCACACATGGATCTACAAAACAAACACATAAATACACAAAAACATATTCGGAGGCACTAGGTACCAATCTGAAAAATAAACAGTGCCCTCCAAAGCAGACAAGCAAGCAACCTGCACCTCCAAACACAAGCTAGAAAACACATAATTCACCCCAGCAGTGTGCCTCACAACAGCCCCTAAGGCAAAACACCATACCCAACACGCTAGTAATAGGAGACTCTATAGTAAGACACACAAATGTTCCACTCACCAGGCTGAACAAGGAGAAGGTTACTGTCAGCTGCCTGTCGGGTGCTAGGATCTGCCACATAACACAGGCACTTAGGTCACTCCAGACAAGTACAAGTATGATGCTGTCATTGTACATGTTGGTGTGAATGATCTAAGACATACCTCCCTGGACTACATGAAAAGAGACATCGAGGAGCTCTCTGATCATGTAGCCCAAGCTGGTATGACCCTGACCTTGAGTAGCATACTACCTTTACCTAGAATGATACCACAATACAAAGACAAAATGATCAATTTCAACAACTGGCTAAGCTTCTGGTGTCATTCTAAGGGGATCCAGTGTCTGTCTGCCTGGGATAACATGATAGACAAGCCTCGCTGTTTCGCCAGAGATGGTTTGCACCTGTCACCCCTAGGCTTTCGAATACTGGCAAAGGCTCTTGCCGTCCCCATAGTGCCTTTTTTAGGCAAGGCTCAAAGGACAAACCAACCACCGTAACCAGCACAGGTAAGCAAAATCTAAGGATTATGCTACTCAATGCCAGAAGTCTCAACCTCAAAATGCACGCACTCAAGGCACTCCTCAGTATGGAGAAAATTGATGTTTGTGCAGTGCCCAAAACCTGGTTCAAGGCTCCAGAGAGCACCCCAGCACTACCAGGTTACAATTCATATCATAGCTTCCGGCCTCAGTTACCGGACCGCAGTACAAAGGGCAGAGGTGTATCCATATTCATCACGGATACCCACATCTCCAGGTTAGTGGTGCAGCATGATGCCCCAGAGATCATCCAAGCGCAACTATCAGCGGGCAAAACCACATTTCAAGTTGTAGCCTGTTATAGATCGCCCACCATGTCCCAAGATCCTCACTCAGCATTCCTTGAGGCATTTGAAAATATAAAGGTCCTACCCAACACCATCATTTTGGGTGATTTCAACTACCCTGGTATAGACTGGGCAAACTACCAAAGTTCTAACTCCTATGCCCAGTGGTTCATAGAATTTATAAATTCAAATGCCCTTGAACAACTGGTATGTTCTCCCACTAGAGGGGACAACATATTGGATTTAGTCATCACAAATATGGGCGCCCATTGTACCACACCCGTTATCACTCCCTCTCTGGTCAGATCAGACCACAAACTGATAACCCTAGACATCCTCACCCCTCCACCTCCCCCAGTCAAAGAAACCATCGGAAAAAACCTTTCCAAAGCAAACTTCAAACTACTTGCATCAGAAGTGGAAAGCTTCACTATTCCCTTGCAGAAGGATAATGATATCCAGGATGCAGAATCCTACACCAAGGCACTTTATATACATGTTCAGGATTGCATGGACCATGCTATCCCAAATAAAACCGAGACTCGATCCTCAAGCAAGAAGAAACCATTCTGGTGGACCCCGGCCATAAGCAAACTATACAATAAAAGGAGGAGACTTATACAAAAAAAGGCCAAATCTTAAGTAGAAAAATCTTCCCTGATCAACTTTAGTAAGAAATTGAGGGCCCTCATCAAGTCAACTAAAGCCAATTTCGAAAAGAAAGTGGCCAAGAATAACCATAAGGCCTTCTATGGTTATGTCAAAAAGCTAAATGGCAACACTCAGGTCTGTTCTGAGCTAGTACAAAATGGAACAAAATACACTGACCCCACTGACATTGCCAACATCTTGGCTGACAGGTTCAGTGCAAATTCCCCCCCCCCCACCACCACCTACAGGGCCTATTACTATTCCAGGGGATTGTGCAACTCCAATTATTACTGATACATTGGTTAATAAGGCTCTATCTAAAGCTAAAAACACTTCCTCCATGGGACCAGATTGTGTCCCGGGCTGTGTCATACGCGGGCTCCAAAATGAATTAACCCCGCATCTGAATACCCTGTTCAGTCTCAGCCTCTCGACAGGATATGTGCCCATAGAATGGCGCACAGCAATGGTGGTTCTGTTGCACAAGGGTGAGCCCACAACCAACCTTGGGAACTACCGACCAATAACCCTGACCAGTCTGATCTGTAAGGCAATGGAGTGAATCATTATGGAACTCATAAATGGAGAGATTGAGAACCTCCAAACACTTGACCCCACACAGTTCAGCTTTGTCAAGGGCAGATCATGCCTCCTGAATCTGGTGGACTTCTATGAGACAGTTACTCAGGCTATAGATAAGAGAAAGGAGGTACACATGGCTTACCTTGACCTTACTAAAGCATTTGACACCATTCCCCATTCGGGTGTTATTGATAAACTCACCAACCTGGGCATAAACCCTTACATCACAAGATGGATCACAAACTGGCTCTCAGACAGATCCCACAAAGTAAGAGTAGCGGGATCTATGTCCGAATCCAGACCAGTAACGAGTGGTGTGCCTCAGGGCTCTGTCCTGGGGCCCTTCCTGTTTGGCATATACTTCTCAGAAGTACAGGCAAGCACTGAGGGGCTGTGGCTGACCAAGTTTACGGACGACTGCAAACTGGGTACTATAATAGAGTCTCCGGCTGACATGGATATCCTCCAGAAGGGCCTTAATGAGACTGATGCATGGTGTCAAAGCCATGGTCTCAAGCTAAATGCTAAAAAATGTGTAGTAATCCCCTTTGGAAAAAACAGAGTACTCGTGAACTACCACATAGGAGGTAACCCCCTGAAATCTGAAGTAGTAATAAGGGATCTAGAGACCAAAGTAGATAGTCAGCTTTCCTTTGATAACCATGTTGCCAAGGTGATTAGAAAATCCTTCTATGTGACCCATCTGATCACAAAAGGGTTTGCATCAAGATCTAAGGATGTAGTGGTGCCCCTCTACTCTTCCCTCATCAGACCCATTATTGAGTACAATGCACCAATTGGAATGTACCTGGCTAGGTATCTCCAAGCAGCTGGAGAGACCACAGAGGTACCTCACTAAGAGGATTACTGGCCTCAAACAGTTGGCCTATGCAGCACGATTGAAAAAAACTAAGGCTTTTCTCTGTTGCATACCGCCTTCTCAGAGGCGATCTCTGTCTAACATACAGAGCCATGTCCAACCCAAAACTGTTGAACATGCTCCATCTTAGCAAAACCAAATCCACTCGAGCTACATGCTCTAGGGATATAAACCTCAGTACAACAATGAATAGAACATGCTGGAGGGATAGATTCCCTTCGCACAAACTTCCCTTGCTATGGAACAAGGTCCCAATCTACATAAGACAGAGCCCCTCACTATCACTCTTCAAGAGGAACTTGACGAGTAGATGAGTAACAGAAAGTTCACACCAGGGATCATACCAACAGCTCTACTAGATAGGGGCTAAGGGTACTAGCTGCTAGATCAAGGGCCTAGGGAACTAACCAAAGGGGTGGTGAATACCGCACAACATGGCTGGGCTAATATATGCCTTTGGGCAGCTAGCCCAGTACCTACCTATGAACCTAAAACAATATGTGAATCTACTGCAACACACCATTGTAATATACCTATTCTCCTTTTAAGATTTTTCATACTGTTCACATTTAAAACTAATATTTTCAGCTTTTAAGAACAGTTAGTATAATAAAATGTTTATCCCTTTCCTTTATTTTTGCTAAGCATTACGTTTGTGAATTTTCTTTTCCTTTTTTAACTCTTTTCCTTATCAAATTCTTATTTCTTACTGTGCACCAATAAGCTTCTTCCTCTGTTTTTTTTTGCTTGTTGCTTTCTTTAACTTCATGTATAATCTCTTTATAAGTCACATCTTTTTGTACATTTTCTTGTATAACACACCCTACTCTCTCTTTATCCTGTATAACTTCATTTTTTTGCACATTAATTTTACATTCTATGGCACAGTGGTGCAACAGTAGCATTGTCACCTCACAGCAAGAGGTTCTCTAGTTCTCTTCTCAGCTGGGGAGCCTTCTGTGTGGAGTCTGCATGTCCTCATGTAGTTTTCTCTGGGTGCTCTGGTTTCCTCCCATGTTACAAAGACATGCATCTGGAGCATTTCTCCCCGGGCCTCCGCTGAAAACTGGCTTGTTCCAAGTCAGACTTTCCCGGTTAACAAATGTAAAATAACTAAATAAATTCTAGCCATGAATGACCAGTGTTGACACATTTTTTGCACTTTAAAATCACATTTTATTTTGCATTATGCCGTTTTACGCATAAATAACATCTTTTTATCGCATTTATTGATTAAATGATCATTCTTTCCACAAAAATAAGTTTTTGGCTGACCCCTGTATTTCACAAAACTCCTATTACCATGAACATTAATAATACTAGGTACGTGCATAACATTATCGTTTTCCATTTTCAGTATTACTCCACATTCCCATTCCCCAGTCCATAGTCCTCTTTCATCATATATTTTTGTAGTGTCTATTACTTCTTTACATGTAGTTAAATGTTCTTTCAGTTATTTTCCTTCAACTTCAGTTCTAAACTGGATCATTATTCTTTTTTGTTTGTCTGTAAAAAGTTTGCACTACACATTCTGACCATGGATAAATGTTTTTCTTTTGTTCATATGCACCCAAACAAATTTCCATGGCCTGCCCAGTCTCAAATATCAAGTCACAAAAAGTTTCTTTACTAATTAAAATGAATGCTCTTTCCTCTTTTGCTTTGACACCCAGAGGTGCTATGACAGTCGGAAACCTCATACCTGTCCAAACTTTCTTCTTTTTTACGTAGTGTATACTTCTTTTTTGTTTCTTTTATTTCTGGTTTCTTCTTTGCTCCTTCTCCCACAGTTTGTGCATAAGTTTTTGTCTTGAACATTTTCTGGCACCGTCTCTTCTTCTCCCTTTTTCTTTTTCTATTTTCTCCATGGTGTCGCTCCATCAAATTGCTGCTCCACTTTATGGCTCACTTTGGTTTATCATTTCTTCCAAATAATCATCCCACAACCCCCCCCCCCTCCCGATTGAAGGGTTGTAATTATGCATTTCTCAGAGTTAACTCTCTCTTCAAACATTCTCCTCTGAAAGTTTCTATTACAGCTACAATCTCCTTTTTCCCCTATGTCACTGTTTTTCTGCACACACAGCATCAGAAAAAAACTTCTGGTAGCTATTCTACCATTTCAACTACATTTTCAGCAACTTTCACTTCATTTTCAGCTAAAGGTGAATCAGCCATGTTTTCTCCCTGTTCCTCCTGGCTGCCTCTGCCCCAGGACAGGAAACAGGAAGTCAAGATGTGTAACACACAAAGCCTTCCCCCGACTACCAACAGTAGGGGAAGTTCCCTTAGTATGAACACCATCTTGTCTTTCCTCTCAAACAGGCTGCAGGCCTACTAAGACCAACACTGTCAACAAAGGGTAAATAAGAAAAATATTATAAATCATTTATTTTTACATGAATCAACACGTCATTACATCAGTTTGTCTGTGACTTTTGGCAATAAGCAACTACTAAGATATTAATTCAATAACGTGGGTTTCACACTGAGCAGTGAACACTAGCATAGTAAATTAAAATAGATAACTTTCTGTGACAAGGTTCTTTATTTCTGTTTCAATCAAGGAGAAACAAACTGTGGCAGTCATTTCTTCTTGTAAACACATGCAATACAAAAGTGTCAACTGCTTTATGGATTAACAAGCTTGTACAATACTTCTGCCAAATGCAGTCTCAGTAGCTCAACAGATAACACACTCACCTTTGGTGCAAAAGGCTTTGGGTTCTATTTTTAAGTCTGATACTTAGGTTAATTTTCCAGGACTGACACTAATACAGCATAAGGGGTTTACCATATACTTCACTGTGCTGTTTTTTGGATGAGAAATTAAACTGAGACCCTAGCCTGAGTTGGTGGTAGCTTGATAACTCACGTGGATGTAAAAGATTCCATGGGACTTATTGAAGAGCATAGCTAAAGTTCCTAAGAGCCCCGACCAAATTTTCCCTAATTAGATTAACTTGGTCAACAAAGTTTAAATAAATTATTGCTCAAAACAAAACAAAATAAAACACAATGTAGTTTGACCTCCAAATCAATCTATTTTGATTTATTTTATTTTTGCTGAAGATCTCAATTTTGCAATGAAATGATAGAGGTTTTAACAGATTGCTGGAGACTTTTGGAGCATATGAAGTAAAAGGTGTGAGGCATACAAAAGAAACCTTGTTTTTCTGCAGTGAAATGGAAAGGTGGATCTAGTTGTTCTAGAGGTTAATGTGCAATATAAAGTCTACCAGAAAGAAAAACAAAAAATGCAAGCATGAATAAAAATCACAATTCCAAAAGCCAACAGTAGGAGAAAAACATGAAATTATAGTAAATGCCTTTATGTATTTACAGGACATTATGGAGATGATGAAAAAATACCAGATGGTACTGGCACTCATGGTCAGTGTCAAGGCAGCCTACAGATGTCTGACTAGTAGATGAGTATTCCTTTTTCCCCATTGACTGTGCAATCTGGGTAATGTAAGTAAGGGGATTTAGGTACAAGGAGGGTTGAAACATTTGAAAATCCTTTCAGTCAGAAATGTTGCCAACTTGCATTCTGTTACTCAAACCAAATGGAAACAATAGCTTGCTTAGACAATAGTACAAAATCATCCATGAAAACTTACCTGTAGGCAGAGATGCAAAGGTTTAAAATGGGAAGGACAGAGAACAGCATCACAAAATTAATTCTGCCACAGGAGCCATATGTGGTACTAGAAAAAGGGTGCCTCCCTAAGTATACTGTATAGTAGAAGAAATTAGTTGAAAATAGTATTAAAGTAGTGAAATGTAACATGGCTCTTGGCTGAATTATGAGTGAAGGGGTCATCGCTTGAATAATGTGGTGTGTGTGTGTGAGTGTGAGAGAGATAGAGAGAGAGAATTTTACTACTGCAGAGATTTGAGGGAGACAAGGTAATGGATGTGTTAGAAAGAAGTATCTATAGATTCTCACCCTTAAGACAAAGGAACCTGAATGAGTGTTGAGATGGTAATTACAGGTGGTTACTAATAGCTTAGAAGTGATTACAGTTTAACAAGACTATTTGATGAGTTTTTTTAAACACATGTAGTTGGTCAGAAGTGATAAGATGGAAAATTTACAAGAGGAAAAGGAGGAAATGACTTGGTCTATCAAACAAATGGAGATTCAAGAAAAGGCTGATGTTGCAGTGAACCAGTGTGAAAAATGGATTTGAATTTAACTGCTGCAGAGGAAAAAGTGAGAAGGGCTAACCTGAGAATATATAGCATTTTATGGAGAAGAATAAATGGATTTATTGGATTATGTCAAAAATAAAGTTGGTAGACTGTACAGCATATGCCAAAGAATGATTAGACACTAAAATGGACAAAATGAAAAGCCTAAGCAAATCTTTGTGCATTTTACATCATGTTATGAAAAAAGCAAGAACTGTGTTGCAAGTTGATCAAAAACATTTAGAAGTGATATTGAAACTCAGAACAGATTTTATGGATGTTTTTTTTTCCAGAATATAAAAACAGAAAACTGACGTTTAAAATGTCTTTCCTGGAAGTGATAACTGTGTACTGGAGTGGTAGAATGACGACCTTTAATATTCAGAAAAGATTATTCAGTAATTTATGAAATGGCCCATACACTTTTTTTAAACCACCTTTATTGAATTATCACTTGTGACATAGGCATATTTACATTTATATAAATGTAATCAAACTGTATTAACAAGTTCACATTTACAAACATTATATATTGCTATATATCATATAATATAAGCAAAATTACATAAATTATACAATTCCTGCCTTTTTTAACAAGAAACATCTTTATTCAGCCATCACTTTATGACATAAGCAATCATATATTTATATAAATGAAAACAAACCACACCGACACAATCCTAGTTACAAGCATTTTAAATCACAAACCAAGCTGACACACTCCCAGTTGCAAACATTATACATAACTTATAAATTATCCAATCATTTTCAGTAAAACATTACATAGCTCATTTAAGTCCTGCCTTATTTTAAATCTCATTCCTCTCTTGTATGTATTGTTCCCACAATTCCCATTTTTCCCATGTAGGTTGCTCCTACCCTTTTCTAAATACCTCAGTTTTAGTTGTTTTATCTCTATTATGATAGTCACTACTAGTATAGTTGGTTTAGATTTTGATTTCCATTTTCTTGTAATTGCTTTTTTGGCAAGCACCATAGTTAGACACAGCAAGACCTTACCATGTCTAGCCAATTCTGATTCTGTATCATAGCTCAGCAAAATCATCTCTCATCACACCAAACTGCCCACCCAGCATCTCCAACAGTGCATCCCGCAGGGAATCCTTAAAGTCCATCAACTCACCATGCTGCCAGAAAATAAGTTCCCAATTATGTCGTTCTTCCCTATCATACCTCCAACATTTGCTGTCTACTTGAGGAAATTATTTCTGGAGTCGACTTGGGGTATAAAAATATCTATGTAAAAATTTCCAAGCAAAAATCCTAAATCTTCTAGAGTTTGTTGCAAATTTGGGAGACACACACATATCTTCCTGTGACAACTCCACTTAACCCAGGGCAGTAACTTAGGAGCCTTAATCCTCAACAATGTCTCTGGTAAGGGAGTGTCACTGAAAGAGATAGAAACACACAATTTCCCCTAAAAGTACACCAGGAACAGGCTCCACACCTGGACCTGAACTTTATGCTTCACTCCAGGTCCCCAAATGAGTCTGCATATTAACCACTGCAGAGGACTGTGTCCCAGTCCTAGGTATTTGACACACTCACTCTTAAATATTTCATATTCACTCATACAAACACTCTTGGGAAAGACTGGCACAGGTATGTCTTACCCAATAACAGCTGCCACCAGTCAAAATACCACAGTACCCTTCAAAAGGGGTGTTCAATTATATTGAGTAAAATAATTATTGATATATAAAGGTAGCATACAATCAAAGTAGTAAGGTATTTCAGAGTGGCCTTGGTGTTATCACAATAAGCATAAACACTCTCAGGTTACTAAAAGTATTTTATAAATAACTGACCACAATAGAAGATAGTAAAATATTTAATAAATAAAATGATTTAAGACAAATATACACTGAATAACTGATTCCAATAAACCACAGAGTTTCAAACACAGGAATTATGAAAATAATACTGTAGGATAGGCTTCACACTGATTGAAGAAAAGTATCTAACTGTACATCCCTTACTGTATAAAGATCAACTCTTCCTGTTTAATCCAATTACTTCAGGAAGCCAAGATGAGTCTCTTACTTTTGGAAGGAAAATAAGAATATACATCCACTCTTCAGGCTGTTGTCTGGTCCTAAGTGACTGCAATAACAACCCCTACCATTTCTGCTGAACAGCTCTGGAAAACTCTGAGTGATAATTACTGGTCTGGAAAACAGATGGACAACAACAGCAACTGAACTTTGACTTAGGACTTGCTTTTATAGCAGAATTTTTTAAAAGTCAAGCTGTTATGAGCATTCTACTCTCTCATATCAGTCTTAAGAAAATAAACAAAACAGCTGCTGTGGAGATTGTATTACTTTCATCTCTGGCACACAATGACATCACATCTAGTTCAGCTGACTGGCATAACCTGTATTCAGAATTAAAAAAAAAAGACCATTTGGTCAGCCAGAAGAGCACTGTTGGGTTCAAACATCCTATGTAAATCACAGTAATAATCACAAAACATAAACGTATTTACAAAATCATAGCTAGTCATGCTGGCATATATAACACAAGGTAATTTACAATTATTTACAAAACTTCAGCCACTATGCTAGCACAGATAACAATATATAATATCCTCACACCTCCCATTGTTTCTTTGTGACTTGCTTATCCAATCTCTCTTCCCAATCCTTTCTAACCTCCTCTGATTCATTCTTATAGTTATCATGCAATATTTTATATGCTGTATTAATTATTCCTCTTTTAATGGCAGCTTCTGGTCTGGATTCTACTAAAAACTCTACCAGTGCTGGTCTTTTATTTAGGATCAACTATTTATTTTCCTTTGCCTATACTCTGATACCAATCCTTGATACAGAAGGCAATCTCTAACCTGCAGTTCAAATAAATTCTTGGGGTCTTCCAATCATCTTTCCCTCTCCAGTAATTTGCTGCCAATACCTTGGTTCCTTCAATCCTCAGATTATCCCAATGATTTCCAGAAAACCACAAATTATATGAGGAACAGACCAAAAATATGAGGCAGAATTCTGGATATTCTGTGAAAATCTGGACAGTTGAGAGGTATGCATATCAATTATATCCTTGAATTTCTGAGTCCCTTCTTTTCTTTGCCAATGGTTCTAAATATAATGCAAATAACAAAGGGCAAAGAGGACACCCCTGCCTGGTTCCTCTGCTCAAGCAGAAATCATCAGAGAAGACTCCACTCACTTTAATTTTCACCTCCAAGTCCTCATATATCCTCCTAATCAACCTTATATATTTTTTCAGGAAATGGAAATGTTTCCATTGCTCTGCTCAAAGTCCCAGCTTACTCTGTGAAATGCTCTCTCTGCATCAAGACCCACCAATAACAATGGCATTTTCTCACATTCTGCTTCCCTCTTGATCATCAGTGTTCTCTTAATGTTGTCAAATGTTTGCCTCCCCTCCACAAAACCACATTGATCCACATCTATCAATTTTGGCATTACTTTTGCCATTCATTTGGCCATTATAGACATGCACATTTTATAATCATGGTTTAATATTGAAATGGGCCTGTATGAAGCGGGATCTGATGGATCTTTACCCTCTTTAGGTATTACAGCTACCACTGCTTTCTTCCAGGATACTGGTACCTCTTTTCATATACCATTAAATAAAACCTTCCAGATCTTTATCAGTTTTTTCCCTCCTAGCTTCCAAACTTCCACAGAAATACAGAATAGTTGTGTAAAGTCTTACCATAACCATAGATGTCCTTTTCTTCTATGTTACAGTATTCTTTACACATGGGGAGTCCTCCATGCAAGCGTCCCAATGTCGGGCCAGCATACAACTTTTAGCTACTGCTGGTACATGGGATTTCACATGTATGTCCTAGCCACATCAGCCATAAATAGACGTCTGCACATACAAACTTCAGAACTGAAATGCCCTAGTAGGAACACCAGAGCAAAGGACAAATAATCTGCCATCCAAGAAAATAGCAAGGTAAAGGGGTAGAGGATGGAGAGATAGAATACTGCAACATAGAAGGGAAGGACATCTATGGTTATGGTAAGAATTTACACAACTGTTCTATGTTCTTCTATTCAATGTTGCAGTATTCTTTACATATGGGAGAATATCAAAGCTTAGTAAGAACCCTGGGAGGAGGAAGGCACAGAGGAGCGTTCTACAACACCATGGAGAATGGCTCTAGCAAACTCTGGCAAAAGATCTACAAATGCAATCCAATGTGTAATGTTTGGTGAAAGTATGAAAAGAAGACCAAGTAGCAGCCCCAAAAATGGTGTTAATATCCAAGGCTTAAAGAATGTACCTGAGGAAGCCACAGACCATACTGGAGTGAGCCTTAACAGGAGCAGGAAAAATCTTACCATGAAAGTCATAGCAAAACAAAATTGCCTTAGAAATCCAAGAAGAAATTATCTGTTTGGAGACAGGCAACCCCAAAGCTCTGGGATGAAAACAAATAGCCGATCAGACTTACTGTTAGCCTTAGTCTTATCCAAGTAAAATCTGAGTGGTCTATGCACATCCAAGGTGTGTAAAATCCGGTCACTGGAGGATTGAGGAGAAGGGAAGAAAGTGGGCAATTGAACAGATTAAGAGCCAACTCATTCACCTTCTTGGGCATAAAGGTGTGATTAGTACGCAAAGATACCCAATCCTTGTGAAAAAACAGGAAAAGGAGAAGCCATCAAAGCTTGAATCTCAGAAGCTCTCCTAACAGAGGTTAAAAGCTAGCAAAACAACTGTTTTCCAGGTGCAAAACTTTAAGGAAGCTGAGACTACAGGTTCAAAAGGGGCTACAGTAAGTTTCTCTAAGACATAATTAAAATCCTAAGGAGATGGAACTGGTTTCCTGGGAGGTTTAATATGAAGAACACTTAAGAAAATGTAGAGCTGAGTATATTTTCTGTGTTATTCTGTATTATAGAGCTAAATTGTCTGCTTGATATCTGTGTCTTACTGCTCTGCAAATATATAGAAAACAGTATATATATTTTTTATAATTTGCACATTCCTTACATCTGTGTTGAAACTGTTTCCCTACCCCCCCCCCTCCCTATTCTTGGTTGTAGTTTAAATTTGGTGGCTTTTGCAGTGCCCGCCCCACTGTAGATTTGATCTAAGACACTCCCCCAGGACATCTCTTTACCGCATTCTACCTAATAAACCCTTTCTGCACTTGCTTTTAGTCCTTTTTAATTTAATTACATTTTTTCAAACTGTGTGTGGACTAATATTGCTACATATTCAAGGGTGCCAGCTTGCACTGCATGAGAATTGTATTTACTACTGCTTTTGCTACTTTTCTAAAAAAAAAAAAAAAAAAATTCTTCTGCTTTTACTGTACTTGTGTTTCTTCCTACTTTATTTTGCTTTTGCGTCATCTTAAAAGTTCTCAATTGTATTTATTACTGCTTGGTGTAACTCATTCTAAGCCTTTTAGTTTAAACACTTGGGCTTCAGACCAGTTGTTTTACATTGAGAGGGTTTGTGGTCTGCACTGTAGTGGCAGAACAGGTAGCTTACATCCTTCTAACTTGGGAACTGCTGATTGAGGGCTCAGTGTCTGTTATTCTAAAAGTATATTAATTCTAGTTTAAGCACTTGGGCTTTCAGGCCAGTTATTTTACATTAAGAGGGTTCATGGTCTGCACTCTTGTGGGAGGAGAGGCTGGACTCTGCCCTTCTGGGCTGTGAATTTCTGGTTGAAGGCTTATAGTGCATGCATATCTGAATTTCTTCTTCCTGAAATTGGTACACCTTGTTTGCTGTAGCATAGACTAGATCCAGGCCTGCTGAATCTAGCTTTGTTTGTCTAACTTGAGCACTAATCCAGGCATTATTTAAAGTATTCAGTTGTATTTATTACTGCTTGGTAGTAACTTGGTTAAAGTGTAGCTATCATTCTAAGTCTTTTGGATTAAGCACTTGGGCTTCAGACCAGTTGTTCTACACTAGGAAGGTTTGTGGCATGCACTGTGGTGAAAGGACAGGTAGCTTTCATCCTTCTAAGTTGGGAACTGCTGATTGAGAGCTCAGTGTCTGTTATTCTTAAAGTGTATTAGGTCTGGTTTAAGCACTTGGGCTTCAGGCCAGTTATTTTACATTAAGAAGGTTTGTGGTCTGCACTCTTGTGGGAGGAGAGGCTGGACTCTGCCCTTCTGAGCTGGGAATTTCTGGTTAAAGGTTTATAGTGCCTGAATATTTGAACTGTATCTTACTGAAATTGGTACACCTTGTTTGCTGTAGCATAGACTAGATCCAGGCCTGCTGAATCTAGCTTTGTTTGTATGCTTGTTATTTCCCTGGAACTCTAATTCCACCTAAAATGCGGCTTCTCAGTGCTTTTGTGGATCCCTAGTGATATCTGCATTGCTTACTGTACTTATTTCCTTGCTTCACTTGAAAGAAAGTTACTGTTAGTCATTTTTGCATTTAAGTTACCTGTAACACATTGCACTTGTTACCTGGCACTTGCTCATTAAAGCAATTATAAGTCAGCACTAAAAATTAAAAGCACTACACCCTCGCTCCCCATTGGCCCTTGTTTTCAATTATAAAGGAATTCCCAATATTATTCTAGCATGTCCAAAGGTCAGTTGTCAATCTCCTCTCCGGTCCAGCTGGTGAATATGGGAATCTTGAGGCAATGTTACAACTGCCTCATGTACACAGACAACCCTCTCCTCCTCCCAACAAATTCCAACACATGTGAGAGATGCAACCATATAGCCAAACTGGAGGCTAAGCTCTCTCAACTCAGTACTGGCATAACCAGTCAGGAGGAGAAGGAAACCACACTCACTACAATTCCAGTCTCACATAGACCTACCACGACAGCAAACCAAACACATAATCACACAAAAACATACTCGGAGGCTTTAAATAAAGATCTGCCTTAGCAGCAGAGACCTCCAAAGCAGACACCCAAGCAACCGCTACCCCAAAACAAAACACGTGCAACACACATCTCACAAAGCCAGTGTGCTGAACAGTCACAGCCCTTAAGGCTAAACAACACACCTGATACACTTGTAATAGGTGACTCTATCGTCAGGCACACTGACGTCCCGCTCACCAGGCTGAACAAGGAGAAGGTCATGGTGAGCAGCCTGTCTGGCGCTAGGATCCGCCACATAACACAAGCACTCAGGTCACTCCAAGGCAAGTACAAATATGACTCAGTCATTGTCCATGCTGGTGTGAATGACCTGAGACGTACCTCCCTGGACTACATGAAAAGAGACATAGAGGAGCTCTCTGAGCATGTAGCTCAGGCTGGTATGACCCTGGCCTTGAGGAGCATCTTACCCTCACCAAGAATGATGCCACAATATGAAGACAAGATGATCAATTTCAACAATTGGCTTAAGTATTGGTGTCATTCAAAGGGGATCCAATGCCTGTCAGCTTGGGATGATATGCACGACAAGCCACGATTCTTTGCTAGGGACGGCTTGCACCTGTCACCCCTGGGCTTTCGGATATTGGCAAAGGCTCTTGCTACCCTCATAGTGCCTTTTTTAGGCAAGGCTCAAAAGACAAACCCACCTCCATAGGTATCACAAGGGATAAGAAACTAAGAGTAATGCTACTCAACGCCAGAAGTCTAAACCTCAAGATGCACGCACTCGAAACTCTCCTTAGCATGGAGAACATCGATATCTGTGCAGTAACAGAAACCTGGTTCAGGACTCCCGAGAGCACCCCAGCACTACCAGGTTATACCTCATACCATGCTTTTCAGCCCCAAAACTTGGACCGAACCACAAAAGGAGGGGGAGTATCGATATTCATCAAAGATACCCACACCTCCAGGTTGGTGGCAAAGCACGAAGCATCAGAGACTATCCATGTGCAACTAACAGTGGGTAAAACTGCCTTCCAGTTTATAGCCTGCTACAGACCACCCTCCCAAACCCAGGAACCCCACTCGGCCTTCCTGAGAACACTGGAAAATATGAAGGTCTCTCCGAACACCATTATATTGGGCGACTTCAACTACCCAAACATAGATTGGGAGCATTACTGTAGCTCCAACACCCTTGCCCAAAGGTTCCTAGAAATCATAAACTCAAATGCTATGGAACAACTTGTTACCACTCCCACAAGACGGGAAAACATACTGGACCTGATCATCACCAACATGGGGACTCTATGCTCCAGACCAGAAGTGTATCCCTCACTGGTAAGATCAGACCATAAACTGATCTCACTGGATATTCACATCCCGACCCCACCCCCTGTCCAGAAAACCACAGTGAAAAACTTCTCTAAAGCAAATTTCACACTCCTCAAAACCGAGGTGGAATCCTTCAAAGCCCCCGGGCCTGTGGAAAATACGGTCCAGACCACAGAATCCTTTATAAATGCATTCTATGAACACCTTCAGGAATGCATGGATCATGCAATCCCAAATAAAACCAAGACCCAATCCTCCAAATGCAGACGACCTGTCCGGTGGACCCCAGCCATAAACAAACTATACAACAGAAGGAGGAAGCTACTACATGATAGAGCAAAATCCCAAAAAGGGAAGGCATCTCTGATCAGTATTAGCAAAAAACTAAGGGCACTCATAAAATCGTCAAAGGCCAGTGTCGAGAGAAAAATTGCACAGAACACTAAGGATAATCACAAGGCTTTCTTTAGTTATGTTAGGAACCTGGGTGGGAATTCCCAGATATGCTCAGAATTAGTCCAAAATGACAAAAAATACACCGAACCCACAGACATTGCCAATATCTTAGCTGACAGGTTCAGCGCAAACTTCTCCCCCCCCTCCCCACCAAAAGGGCAAATATCTATCCCAGCAGAGTGCTGCCCCCCTGACATCTCAGATGCTCAGGTGGGAGCCGCCCTCTCCAAAGCAAAAAACACAGCATCAATGGGACCAGACGGTGTCCCAGGCTGCACCCTACATGAACTCCAAGAAGAGCTAAACCCAAACATAAAACTACTGTTCAATCTCAGCCTTACTACAGGATATGTACCCAAAGAGTGGCGTACAGCAACAGTGGTCCCTCTCCACAAAGGTGGTGCCTCAACGGACCCTGGAAACTATCACCCCATAAGCCTGACTAGCTTGGTCTGCAAAGCTATGGGAAGGATCATCATAGACCTCATAAATAAAGATATTGGGGACCTACAGACACTGGATCCTACCCAGTTCGGCTTTGTTAAGGGCAGATCTTGCCTCTTAAACCTGGTTGACTTCTGTGAAACAGTCACCAAGGCCATTGACGAAGGGAAGGTGGTCCACACAGCCTATCTGGACCTCGCAAAAGCCTTCGATACAATACCCCACTCGGGCATTATAGATAAGCTCACCAGCTTAAATATAAACCCTTATGTCACTAGATGGGTTGCAAACTGGCTCAAGGACAGAACCCACATGGTTAGAATTGCTGGAGCCATGTCAGACTCCAAAACAGTTACAAGTGGCGTCCCACAAGGCTCAGTCCTGGGACCTCTCTTGTTTGGTATATATTTCTCGGAGGTACAGGCCAACACGGAAGGACTGTGGCTGACCAAGTTCGCAGATGACTGCAAACTGGGCGCCATAATCGACTCTCCAGCCGACACAAGCATCCTCCAAAAGGGCCTCATAGAAACAGACAACTGGTGCCAGAGCAATGGCCTCAAGCTAAACGCCAAAAAGTGTATAGTCATCCCCTTTGGCAAAAACAAAGTGCCCACAAATTACCACATAGGTGGTAATCCATTAAGTACAGAAGAAGTAATTAGGGACCTGGGGAACCCAAGTTGATAGCAATCTCTCATTTGACAACCATGTGGCCAAAGTGGTTAGAAAAACATTTTATATAGCCCACCTAATCATGAAGGGATTCACATCTAGATTAGGGGAGGTCATCGTGCCTCTTTACTCATCCCTCATCAGGCCCATAATCGAGTACAATGCCCCTTTTGGGATGTACCTTACCAGACACCTGCAGCAACTGGAAAGACCCCAAAAGTACCTCACCAAGAGGATAAAGGGCTCAAACAGATGCCATATGCTGCCCGGTTAAAGAAACTCCAGCTCTACTCAGTGGCATACCGCCTGCTCAGAGGTGACCTGTGCCTGACGTATAAGGCCATGTCCAACCCGGAATTAAGGGACATGCTGCACCTCAAAAAATCCAAATCCCATCGAGCTACACGCTTGAGAGACTTGAACCTCAGCACTGAAATAAATAGGACATGCTGGAGGGACAGATTCATAACCCAGAGGCTCCCTTCACTATGGAATAAAATCCCAGTCCAGGTTAGGCAGAGTCCCTCATTGATTCTCTTCAAGAGGAGTCTTGATGAGTGGATAGGAGATCATAGGTTTACCCCGGGTATCACTTCTGTGTCACTGTTAGACAGAGGCATAGTATACTAACCTCGAAAAAGGGCATAGCAAAATTAATTTAAAATGGGTGGCGAAAGCCAAACATACTCTGGCTAGGCTTATAAATGCCCTAGGGCAGATAGCCTAGTATGAACCTATGAACTTCCAATCTGGAAGCCAAAGATGGAGACAATGGCAGACACGCAGAAATGGTTGACAATTGAACTTTCACTGAAGAATAAGCCAAACCACTCTTAAGTAACTCACACAAGTAAGAAAGAACTACTGCAGCATCTACTGAAAATGGATCCAGATTTCGAGAAAGACACCAAATTGAAAATCTCTTCCATTTGGATAAGTAAGACTTCTTAGTATTGGGTTTCCTCGTCTCCTGCAGAACCCTAAGCACATCCTCTGAAAAAAGGTGTCTGAAAAGAATCAAAAGTTCATCACCCACAGTCAGTTGCAAGGTTGACAGACGTGGATAAAGTAGAGATCCCTTGTCCTGTGTGAGGAGGTCCACTCTGTGAGGTAACTTGTGATTGCTCTTTGCTAAATACAGAGGAAGAGGGAATCAATACTGTCTTGGCCAAAATGGAGTCACCTGCAAGATTTTTGGTTTGTTCTGCTGAATTCTGAGCAGGACTTTTTGAATGAGTGAAAAGGGGGGAATGCAGAGAGAAACAGCCCCATGTGAAAGAGAGGGCATCCGCCTTCCAAGCCAGATGATGTGGGACTCTGGCACATCTGTTCAGACAGGAGGCAAAAAGCTCCATTAGAACAGTTCCCGCTAATGGACCAAGTCCAGAAACACATCCCTGTGAAGTATCCATTGATGGGATTGACTCATAGACCTGCTTAGTGTGTCTGCCACAATGTTTTGGGTGGATGGGATGTAAACTGCTTGAAGAGTTACTTTGTACTGAACTGCCAAATCCCATGCCAAGCTAACCTGCAAAGAGGGTAAGACTTTGTCTCCCCCCTGCTTGTTGATATACCAAAGGACTGTGGTGTTGTCTGTAAACACTTTCAAAGGGCCTGGATGAAAGAGAAAATTAAAGGCCTGTAGCGTTAGAATGAGCCCTCATTTCCTTGATGTTGATATGCCCTTTTCTTTGTGAAAAAGACCAAAGGCCCTGCACCTTCTTTGATGCAAAAGTTGCCCCCCCAGCCTATGTCTGAGGCTTTTGTGAACAACTCTTGAGTTGGCTTGGGCAGATGAAGAGGAAGTCCTGAATTCAGACAAAATTGTTGAATCCACCAAAGGAGCTTGGATTGTAGGCATGGGAGAAGAGAGATCACAAACTCCAGAGGGTGAGCATGCTGCATCCAAACTAAATTTAGGTACACTGAAATTTCATCATGTGGAATTATGCAAGGGGTAGCATAGGTATTATGGATGAACCCTAGAAGTCTCAGAAACTCCCTGGCTATAATGGAGGGAAGAGGCAGAAGGCTTTCGAAGGAAGTGAGGGACAGAATTTTTTTTCTGGTGGAAAAAAAGCCAACATAAGGTCTGCTCTGAATATGCATAATAGAAAGATGTGATCTTGTAATGGGGAAAGAAAAGATTTTTTGAAATTTATGGCGAACCCCAGACTTTGTATGATAGAAATAGCAAACTGGAGATTTTGAATCAAATGTTCTGACTGAGGAGCTAGAAAAAGATCACCCAAGTATGAGTATACCTGAATTCCCTAGACCCTGAGAAAAGCAATCACAGGGGCCAAAGCACTTTGTGAATACCCTTGAGGCAGTTGAAAGCCCAAAAGGCAAGGCAGAGAATTGAAAGTGCAAAGAAGCCACATAGAAACATAAAAATGTGCTGTAAAAAGGATGGATAGGTATGTCAAGGTAGGCATCCTTGATGTCTAGAGAAGCCATGTAAGACTGAGGAGGAATACAAGGAAACAAAGTTGGTAGAGAGAGCATGCAGAAAGCTGGTACTTTTAGGAATGTTAAGTGGGATAGGTCCAGAATTGGTCTCCAAGGACCGTCCTTTCAGGGGACAAGATACATTCTTGAGTAAAATCTCCCGCCTTTCTGGTTCATTGGCACATGATGAATTGTGCCTTGAGAAAGTAATTCCCTTAGGACCTGTGGAAACAAAGTCAACTTGGTTTGGAAAGGGCTGTGGAACACTCATGAAAGGAGGATTTTTTTCCAAGCCATGAAGTATTTTTTATTTTTTTTTATTTCATTTATTTAACATTTTGCTAACTGGGAAAGTCCGACTTGGAACAAAGCCAATTTTCAGCGGAGGCCTGGGGAGAAAGGCTCCAGATGCATGTCTTTGTAGCATGAGAGGAAACTGGAGCACCTGGAGGAAACCCACACGAACGCAGGGAGGACATGCAGACTCCACACAGAAGGCACCCCAGCAGAGAAACAAACCGGAGAACCTCTTGTTGTGAGGTGACAACTCTACCACTGCACCACTGCGCCATCCAAGTATCCTTGTTGGATAACAGAAAGAGCCCAAGAATCCTGAGTTACACTTGCCCAAGCTGGAAAAGAAAAGGATAGATGAAGAGATACAGGAGTAAGACTTGGAAGAGGTTGCTAGTGACAGACTACTTGGCCTGGATGGAAAGGGCTGCTGGGATGAAGGGCCAAAACCAGTAGTATTAAACTGTGAATATTTTCTTGCAGTCTTTTTAGATCTGGAAGAAGCAGAGGAAGAAGATGGGCATGCCTGTCTCCTAACAAAGGAAGTCTTAGTGGAAAAATTTCTGTGGAATTTTGGAACAGGGCACAAAAAGGTGCGTCAAATCCTGAAGTTCCTTTCCCTTCTCTTGTAAAGACTTATATCTGCAGCTCTAAAAAGAGCAGAGTTATCTAGAGGTGCATCCATCAATTTTGCTTTGATGACTTCATGCAATGGTTGAAGCCTCAACCAGGAGTGCTTTCTAAGGACAGAGATAAAAGCAGCTGCTCTAGAGGATGCTTCAACTGCATCATAACTGCATTTATTTGAGTGGATAGCCACTTCTGAAGAAGCTGCTAATACAGACATAACCTGATTTTTAGGTCAGAGACTGGAAGCTGTGGAAGAGCTCGAGAGGCTGTGAAAGCAGGCCAATGAATACCTGGGCATGTATGTTGACAGTTTATAGCTCTGAGAGCCAAAGTTGTAGTAGTATAAACTTTCTTACCAAGTATTTACATAATTTTACTCTCCTTATCTGAAGAAAGAAGCTTTGAAGAAGGTGAAAACCTAGAGGACCTGTCTGAAGCAATGGATTCTACAACTGGATCAGCTGAAGGACACTTAAACAGGAATTTGCAGTCATTAGGCATCTTGTAGAACTTGTCTGGCCTTTTGAGAGCAGAAGCCTGTGAATCAGGGGTCTTAGAAGTAGATGAAAAAGCATCCAAAAATGCTGGCAAACAGGAGGCACAGCAGAAGGAGAATGAGTTTCCATTTGTTCATAGGTAGGTACTAGGCTATTGGCCCAAGAGCCTAAGTAAGTCTAGCCAACAAGGTTCCCTGGCTTACGCCATCCAAGAAAGTTATTTTCCTGTGCCCCTGTCGAGCACAGCCACAGAAGTGATCCCCGGGGTGTATTTCCTATTTCCCATCCACTTATCAAGATTTTTCTTGAAGAGTGCTAATGAGGAACTTTGCTTGACATAGATGGTTAGCTTGTTCCATAGTATGGGAGGTCTCTGGGACAGGAATCTATCCCTCCAGCATGTCCTGTTTATGGTGGTGACAAGGTTTAGGTCCCTAGAGCGTGTAGCTCAGAGGCATTGGGATTTCTTCAGGTGTAGCATGTCCAACAGCTCTGGGTTTGACATCACTGTTAGGCACAGATCACCTCGGAGTAGGCGATATGCTAAGAAGTAAAGCTGGAGTTTTTTTGAGATGGTCAGTGTAGGGTATCTGCTTGAGGTCAGTAATCCTCTTTGTGAGGTACTTCTGTGGCCTTTCCAGCTGCTGCAGATGTCTTGTGAGGTACATTCCAAAAGGGGCATTGTACTCCATAATGGGTTTAATGAGTGCCAAGTAGAGGGGAACAATGACCTCTTTTTTCCTAGATGAGAACCCTTTTGTGCTGAGGTGTGCCACATAGAAGGATTTCCTGACTACTGTGGCACATTATTAAAGGAGAGACTACTGTCCACCTGGGTCTCCAGGTCTCATCACACATTCAGCGTTAAGTAGACTGCCACCTATGCTGTAGTTCATGGGTACAGAGTTTCTACCAAAGGGGTCGACAATGCACTTTTTGGCATTGAGCTTGAGGCCATGGCTCTGACACCAGGCATCTGTCTCAGTGAGGCCCTTCTGTAGGATGTCCACATCATCTGGTGATTCAACTATGGCTCCTAGTTTGCAGTCATCTGCGAACTTCATTAGCCAAAGGCCTTCTGTGTTAGCCTGTACTTCAGATAAGTAGATACCAAACAGGGGAGGTCCCAGGACTGAAACCTGTGGTACTCCATTTGTCACTGGGTTGAAGTCAGATTTGGAGTCTGCAACTTTTACAGTGTGGGTTTTGTCAGTGAGCCAATTGGCAACCCATCTTGTGACGTAGGGATTTATACCTAGTTTAGTGAGTTTAGCTATAATTCCAGAATGGGGGATGGTGTCGAAAGCCTTGGCGAGGTCAAGATAGGCTGTGTGAACCAACTTACCATCATCTACACAGCTTTGGTGACTGCCTCAAAAAAGTCAATCAGGTTCAGGAGGCATGATCTGCCTTTCACAAACCCGAACTGGGTGGGGTCCAAAGTTTAGGGGTTACCAATGTCTTTGTTTATGAGTTCCATGATATGTTCCATGGCCTTACAGACCAGGCTTGTCAGGCTAATAGGGCAATAGTTCCCAGTATCAGTGGTGTCTCCCCTTTGTGGAGTGGAATAACTGTTGCTGTGCACCCTTCAGTGGGTACAAAGCCTGATGTAAGACTGATTGAACATGGTGCTTAGGTGGGGAGCCAGTTCATTATGAAGTTCGTATAAAATGCAGCCTGGGATGTCTGGTCCCATGGATGCTGTGTTTTTGGTTTTAGAGAGTGCAGCTTTTACCTGCTTATTTGTGATTACAGGGACTCTGCATTCTTCCTGTATAGATATGGGCCCTTTAGGGGGTGAGAGGGGGGGGGGTAAATTTAGCAATGAACTTATCTGCCAGGACGTTGGCAATATCAGTTGGTTCTGTAATTTTCATGCCGTTGTGCGGTAACGCAGAGCAGATCTGGGTGTTGCCATTGAGATTCTTGACATAGCTATAGAATGCGTTGTGGTTGTCCCTAGAATCAGTGGTGATTTTGTTTTCGTAGCTAGCTTTGGAGGATCTTATAAGGGATCTCAACTTTACTGAGGCTGACCAGGGAAATCCTCCATTCATGGGATTTTACTCAGTTTCTTTCTTCTGTTGTAGAGTTTGTTTATGGCAGGGGACCACCAGATTGGCTTCTTTTTCTTGGAGGATGGCGTCTTGGTTCTGTTTGGGATAGCACGATCCATGCACTTGTGTAAGTGCTTATAGAGTGCATCTGTGTAGGATTCAGCAGTCGTAACTGCATTGTCCATCTGAATGGGTGTCATGAAGTTCACCACTTCTGTCTTAAAAAGCATGAAGTTGGCTTTGGAGAAATTTTTTACCACGATTTCCTTAATGGGGGGTGGGGGCGGGATGTGGCTATCTAGGGTGATTAGCTTATGGTTGGATCTGACCAACGAGGAGTTGACTTCAGGTGTGGAACATCAGTCACTCATGTTGGTAATGACTAGGTCTAGGATATTGTTGCCCCTGGTGGGGGTGTGGATAAGTTGATCCAGAGCACTGGAATTTATGAATTCCAGAAAGCATTGAGCAAAGGAGTTGGTACATGAGTAGTTTTTCCAGTTAATGGTGGGGTAGTTGAAATCGCCCATTATTAGGGTGTTTGGTTGAACCTTAATATTTTCCAGTATATCAAGAAAAGAGGAGTGGGAATCCTGGGGCATGGTGGGGGAGCTGTAGCAAGCTACAATTTGGATTGCAGTTTTGCCCAGAGTTAGTTTCACTTGGATAACCTCAGATGCATTATGCTGAGCAACTAGCCTGGAGGTGTGGAAATCCTTAATGAATATGGACACATCTCCGCCTTTGGTGTTCCGGTCCAGGTTAGGTGGCCGAAAAGTGTGGTAGGAATTATAGCCTGGTAATGCAGGGGTGCTCTCTGGAGCCTTGAACCAGGTCTCAGTCACTGCACAGATATCAATGTTCTCCATTTTAAGGAGTGCCTCGACGGAGTGGATTTGAGATTTAGACTTCTAGCATTGAGTAGCATTACCCTCAGTTTTTGCTTGCCTATTCCTGTTATGGTGGTGAATTTGTCATTTGAACCTTGCCTAGAAAAGGCATTAGAGGGGCAGCAAGAGCCTTAGCTAGTATCTGGAATCCCAGGGCTGACAGGTGCAGGCCATCTCTGGCAAAGCATTGTGGTCTGTCAACCATGTCGTCCCAGGCAGACAGGTACTGGATCCCCTTAAAATGACACCAGAAGCTTAGCCAATTGTTGAAGTCAATCATTTTGTCCTTGTACTGTGGTATCATTCTGGGTGATGGCAGGATGCTACTCAGGGCTAGGGTCATACCTGCCTGGGCTACAAGATCGAAGAGCTCTTCTGTGTCTCTTTTCATGTAGTCCAGGGAGGTATGTCTCAGGTCATTCACACCAACATGGACAATGACAGAGTCATATTTGTATTTGTTGTGAAGTGACCAGAGTGTGTGGGTTATGTGACGGATCCTGGCACCCAACAGGCAGCTGACAGTAACCTTTTCCTTGTTAAGCCTGGTGAGTGGGACATCAGTGTGCCTGACTATAGAGTCACCTATGACTAGTGTGTTGGGTACGTTGTTTTGCCTTATGGGCTTTGGTTGAGTGGCACACTGAGTCTGTGGGCTATGTGTCATTTGGGTTGTGTTGGGGGGTGGAGGTTGCTTGCGTTTCTGCTTTGGAGGTCTCTGTTGCTTGAGCAGATTATTATTGAGAGGCTCCACAAATGTTTTTGTGTTTCTATGTGTGGACTTTGGTGGTGTAGGTTTAGTGGGATGAGTGTGGTGTGGTGCAAGTGTTTACCTTCTCCTCTTGACTGTCAAGTTCAGTCTTGATTGGAGAGAGCTTTACCGCCAGTTTGGCCAGATAACTGCATCTCTCACAGGTTGTGGTGTTGGGTGGTAGGAGGAAAGGGTTGTCTGTGTATATGAGGCAATTGCTACATTGCCCCAAGATGCCCAGATTCATCAGATAAGATAGAACAATGGTAGTTGACCCTTGGACATGCCTGAATAAAAAACTACTTTCCTCTAGACAAGTCAGGAAAGTGAGTATAAGATCTGTTTTTCTCTAAGCAAGTGAGGAAAGTAAGTACAAAAACTGTTTTCCTCTAGGTAGAGGAAGGTCATAATACCTTTTTGCTCTTCTGATATCTGTGAGCAGTCCCATTTAAAAAAATCTCTCATTTTGTTAATGATCTCCCCAAAAGAAATCTCTTCTACTACGGAATCTGCCCCATTGGACTCCTCCTCTGGAGAAGCATATTCTAAAGGGGAAGTAATTTGTGTAGAGTATGCCAAGGAATCATCATCAGATAATTCTTGTTCCCTACACGTTTTAACAGATGATGATGTGAAAGAAGCAGAAACAGAAGTAAAGGCTTCAAAGCCATCAAGGCCTTAATCAGCCCCTGAGAAAATGTATCCCAGTCAGACTGTGGAAAGGAAGGGGCCTGAGAATGTTTGGTTTTCTGTTTTTTCTTAACATGCTTTTCTGCATGATGGGTAGAGGAAAAACCAGACGTAGGCCTGGTTTCTGCTGCCGACTCTGAAATCTGTTCCTTAGCTGCAGAAAGAGGTATGTCTCTGGGACCTTCAAGTACAATAAACCGTGGTTCCCCTTGTCCATCCAAAATGTACTTTTGCACTGCCTCTGAGGACGTGCCAAGGTTGGATTGTTTAACGGCTTCCACTGAGGTACCCGCCGATGAACTGGACTCAACCTCTGAACATAACTATGGTCTTCACTAATCTTAAAGGATACATCGATGGACAGAGGCACAGCTGAAGAGGATTCAGGCCAAGGTTTACTGACTTTCCTCTTCAAAACTGTGTTAGCCAAATGACCCATGGAACCCTCCATAACATCTTTAGCTAGTCTTTTAAATAATTGATTCTCTAAGTAAAGACTCAAAGCCGAAAGTCAGCTTTGCAATGTTTTGGGACAAAAGTCTGAGAAATGGAGCAAGAACGATTGTCATGATTGGGGCCTAGGCAGAAAAGACAAAGATCATGGCTATCCTTATCTGGAACTTGCCTTCCACACCTACACTCGCCTTTCCTGCATGACATGAACTAAGCAAAGAAGGCAGTAGCAAAGAAATAAATCCCCAACAGGGCACTTATCTGTGAAAGCTGGCAACAATAAATGGAATCAGGCAACAGACTGTAGTATGAGTCAAGCGTTCTGAATGGCAGCAGTAAGGTTCTGAGGATTGTATGTTAGGACATCCTTTTATGGCTGATGTTGCCAACACATACGTGCGACATCCCATGTACCTGGAGTAGTTAAAAGCTGTTGTTTTCTGACCAGACATCTGGGCACTTGGGCAGAAGACTTCCCATATGCAAAAAATACTGCAGCATTGAATAGAAGGTCATCATCTATTCCTGGGCACATCCCTGTAAATTGGTTATACATCACAATTTTTATCTCCTCTTCTCCTATCCTAACCATTAGTAATTGAGCCTCATCTACTTCTAACCATGGCATATTTAATTCTTCCATAAACATTTCCATTTGTATCTTTTCTTGATTTCCATATTTCTCTGCTTTATACAGACCTTCATAGAATTTCCAAAATATTTTAATACCTCTAAAAGGATCTTGTTACCTTCCTTGTTATATACACCCTAAGCTTGGTGATGGCCCTTTTTACTTTCTGTTGCCCGAGTCATTGTGCTAAAAAAGTTCTTGTGCTCTACTCTTATCATCAAAATAAGAAACAGTTGCTTAACAGAATCTTTCTAAACCTGTGCATATTACTGAGGTAATCCCTTATTTTCTGCTTAGCATTCTGCATCTGATCCTCTTCTTGTTGTGAGATTCCCCCTATTTGCCATACTTTAATATTTGTCAGTCTCTCTAACTAATTTGTGTTGCTTCTTAACCATAGCTCCCTTTCATTTCCACCTTATTTTTAAACTCCACCTTAATTTTATCCCACTCCCTAGCTATATTTTCAGCAGTACTTTCTATCCTCTCAAACAGCTCCTGAATAATCTCCAATATCCATTCCTTAAACTCCTCTCTTTTCAGCAGATAGGTGGGAAAGTGCCACTGTCTCATTTTATTTCCTTACCCTGTGTTTTTATTTTAGTTAGTATTGGTGCATGATATGAAATAGTTATTGGTGCATATCAGGAACTTCAATTAAATGCACATATTTCTGTGAAATGTAAATTCTGTCTAGCCTAACCCAGCTTTTATATCTTGGAGAATATGTAAATTCACTCTGAGCTCCTATTACTGAATTCACATCTTCCATGCCAATTATTTTTATAAATTTCTTCAAAAGTCTACCCTCCTTTGTTATACTTTCCCTCCTGGGCCCTCAGACACATCTTCACTGCTTCAAATCAAATACCACTCCCCACCTACAAATAATATTCCTTGCTTAAAACTGATTTCTCCCAGAATTTTCTTAAGTGCCATTACAGCAGTTTCAGGTAGAATATAAATACATGCCACTGTAATCCCTCCTCCCTTACAAGTACAATTCTGGCATTATCTTTTTTATCCTCTTCTATCACTATTGGAGCTGCTCTTGCAATTAATAAAAGTACTTCTCTTTTCTTTTGTCCCAGAAATTCTGCTGAATAACCATTCTGAAAACTGTTCTTAATCAAATTCACATGTTCAGTTCTTTCCAATTGTGTCTTCTATAACATAGCTATTTGCACGCTACATTTTTAATACATATTCTTTCTTTTTGTATTTATCTGTGAAAACATTGACATTTAAAGACATTACAGAAAGCATCATTGTTTTAAAAAGTTATTATTCCCTTTTATGTACAGCACCTTTTTTTAAGTATCTAGTTCCAGCTTTTGTGTTACATGCATACACTGTTTTGCAGGTTCAACTGCTATACAGTTGTTTCTTGTCATATCCATTTGAGCCTATGTCACATCTTACAAAATGTTTTACTTTACTGAAAGCCCTCAAAAAAAAAAAAAAACAATACCCAATAAAACCTATTAATTTAATACTAACACACAAATCTATGTAAATATATAAATATTGAAGTTTTACCCTCCTAATAGGAACAAATGTCCTAAACTGACAGCCACACTCATATACTTGAGTTAACCTAAAAGAAAGGTTATCCATGCTGAAGCATGGTGCAGCCTCTGCTTCTAAGTACTAACTGGTTTTGTCTTATAGGTTCACAGGTGTGTACTAGGCTAATGACCACAAGGGCCTTTTTAATCCTAGCCATGAATCCCAAATCTCTGAGAAGTTCTGATACCCTTGATAAGTGTAAGTAGGGTTTTTTGAGATGAAACATTTACAAGCAGGGGGCCTAGGAGATGAACCATTTACAGGCTGACTGCGTCCATTGGAGACACTGGTGCCAAACAAGGGATACATTTCCTGTTCCCCTTATCTTTATAGTTCTCCCAGCTGGGAAACCCCTGAATGTTTTCAAAGAGAGAATTATCTCCTAGCCAGTTTCTCTTTTCTTTTTTTATCCCAATCACTCCACCAGACTGCAACCAATCTCTCTCCATCAGACCATCTCCATGGAGACATGAGAACCAGACAGTCAATCTCTATCAGACCCACTCTATGGAAACATGATAGCCAGACACAGAACTGCCGCCAAGCATAGATTCACCTGCCAGAAAAAAGCCTCACAACATTCAATATTCTTTTCTATTTACTTGCCCTCACCCAAAACCTGTTACCAAATCAATCCAAGGTCCTCAATCTAGTCACCCCTATGGAAGAATGAGAAAAATCACATCAATTTCTCTCTAGTCATGCTCTCCCAACCAGGCTTTCTCCTCTTCTTTCCCAAATTGCAGCACCCACACTTCTCAAAACTGAACAAGAAGAGAGATAGGAGAAAACAGAGAAAAAAAAAAGAACAGTAGCACCTATTTACAATTCTCGCCACACTTACAAACTGAGAAAACTCCACTCTACAGCATGCAAAGAAAAGCATACACCACAAAAACACAGTACTGTCAAGAAAATGTTTTCTTTACCCACAGTCAACTTTCTCCCCCTCCTCCCTACAAAGCATTTTCCCGAACATTAATGACATGAAGCAGGGCTTAAACTCGAGTCCCTCACAAGTCCAACAAATTCTGAAAAATCCAATATTTCGAGATTTCTTGTTCTGTCAAATTTCACAAATATAATTATTGCACTGTAATCCCATATTGTTACTGGTTTTATGACTATTCATATCCATCTCACAAATCTGGTCACTGCTTCATTTCCAACGCACTCTTAATTCTTCTAGTCTTTCCTTTCCTCTCCCATATTTTGCACTGAAACAGTGGAAGAGGTTTCACAGGTACAGTTTCACTGTGGTCTTCATTACCAAAAGAACAAGAAGCAGATTCCCCTTCGGTTTCACAGCTCCCTTTTTGTTGGATAAAATGTCTTTCCTCCTTAGCATGTACTTAATCAAAAAATGATTTTGTCCCCCCAAGGAAGACTACCTTAAAGACAGTTGGGTACAGCAGCTTGAATCTCACACCTGTGTTTCAACATTCCCTGAATGGGGGAATGAATTTACTCCTCTTCTGCATGGTGTACAATGAGTAATAATTTTCCACAAACACTCTGCTGTCTCCCAGTTTTAGTATTTTGTCCTTCTACCAGAGTTTTTTTCAGAATCGACTCCTACTGGTGGTAGGATTGCATATTTACTATTAAAGATCTAGGTTGCTTTGCCAAGTTTGTAGTACACACATGATGTGCCCCTATTGACTAATAACTCCTGCTGTGGAATACAAAAATCTCAGGTTTTCCCTATGTATGCTGTCCTCTAATTCTATTTTTTTTTTTAAAATCTCTTTCCTGAGTAGTCTCATATTCAGCCAGCTTTTTCTTCATTTCTTGTGATTTTTGCAGCTTTATCACCTCATCTGAATATTTTGTTTGTGTTGATATACTTCATCAGTGTTTCATTTATTTTAACCAGGTCTGTGTGCAGTTTTATCTTCCTGTAGGTTACTGAAAGTCATGTCTGGAGGTTGCATTGCTTTTTGCTGAACAGCTGCGGAACTTTCCCCAGTCAGTGTTTCTTCCTCATTTTTTGTAGCTGATTTTTTTTCCAGGTGCTCTGTATTGCTTTTTTCTTGGCATCCAGACAGTACACTTACTAGCCAGTTACTGAAATATACCCATAAACACAAATGTCTACTGGCCATCTCTGTTGAGTTTCTGTTTTCACACTGGGAGAGCTAGAGTTAAGCTGTTACTCGATATGCAGCCATCTTGGAAGTTGAAATGGCCCATACACTTGGCCCAGATGTGTGTGGAACAGAAAGATAAAGTAAGTGTGAAGTTAAGGGATGTGGACATTTCTGCATAAGTCAAGAAGAAATAGGAATAAAAGCTGGACTTAACTGAAAGGATACCATTGAGCATGCATGCATATCCATGGTCATGATGACTGGTCAAGGTGGAAGAAGACTTACACAGAAGTGGAACATGGCTGAAAATTTATAAAGAGTCAGAAGACTGAATTGAAATTAGAACATTAAAAACCTGTTTGAATGCAAAAGTTTAAAGATCCAGGCAAAGTTGGAAAGAATATTACATTTCTTCACTTAAACTTGAGTTCGCAGTAAGTAGAGTCAAAGTGTATTACTAATGACTTGAGATTTAGGTAAAACAACTGTCTATGGAAAATAGAATGGATGCAGAATGTGTTAATGTTACTTGAATTTTTGTTATTCAGTAGTATCTGCAGCAAAGTTCAATAGGGTACCAATGTATCAAATGTCTAATTTGGGACTGCAAGGTTTGTGAACACAAGCAGCAAATTGTTTTTTTTTTCCATGAAAGTTTTATGTGAAATTGCTACTTTAAGAGGATCATATGTAAGTGAAGTGGAATTGATAAGTCCATCAATCAGATAACTACCATTTTCCTCAGGTTACTACCCTGATAATATCTGTAAAGTGTGAATATATATTATTGTTTTTCTTGAAGTCTGAAAATAAATTACTGCTTCAGTGTTTATTAACTGTGATGCTAAGTTGGCAAAACAAATGTATACATGAAAATGTGTCTGATGTTTGCTAATAAGCATACAACTAGAATTTAATAGCACTTGGTGAAATTAACACTTGTATCTGCTTAGAAGCCAAATTATGAAGTTAACTAGCATTTATAATATAATAATTTAGTTTGCATAAAGTTAAAATATCTTAACAAGCAAGAAAGGTTATTCAAACGATTGCTGCAGAAATGAAACTGAAATCCCTTTTTGGTATAATCATAGGTATAATAACTGTTTATATGTAACTATTTATACTTCTAAGAGTTTGTAAATTGCTTGATGATACTAATGTGATTTGATAGTATCTGCAAAATCTGAAAGAATACTTTTCTTCAAGTCTGCAAGGTTTATTAATGCTTTCAGAGGTAGAAAAAAGTATGCACATAAGAAAAAAGAATGAATAAGAAAATTAGACTTAAACGTTACTTGGTCATGGTAAAGTTAATCATTGTCTTCATTCAGATAACACTTGGTGAAGTCAACCAGTGTCTCTGGGAACAAAACTTCTTTACATATGATATTTAATCCATATATTCACGTTGGATCAGGCCTGCAATCATAGTTTAATAACTAAGAAAGATTATTCAAAAGATTGCTTTGGAGCCAGTAAAATTTTAATCTTGTATTCCTAGCATAATGATTACATTCTCAATAATGGTTTATATTTAAACAGTTTTCACTAAATTTGCTGGATAATATGGATATGATGCATTTACAGTCTAGGGTCTTGCTGAATACCTTTACAAGGATTAAAGTGAAAGCTAGACCTAGTGAGGGATAGTACTGTGGGTTAAATGATTATGTTTACAGGTTCATCGTTAAGTCTAGATATAGGTTCATAAATTTATACTAACCTATGACTGAAGGGCAATCAAGAAGCTTAGCTGCAACACACCTTGGTACTGACAGTACACTAGTTATCCCTGGTAAATTACTTCCACATATTCTAATTATAATTTACAATCTCCTGTCCAATACTCAATAATTACAGACACTTCAGAAAAGGAAGTGTACATAATGAAGACTAAATGCTATGACAGTATGGTATGCGTTACACTAATGAACCAAAGTATTGAAAAAACAGGAAATAAAAGACCTACCCCTTTTTTTATAAAATATGAAATGCAATAATGCAAAATGTCGGCTATGTTTAGAGTGTTTATTGAACATAAAATGACACTGAAAAAGGAAAGTGAAAATTATTTGATGAAGGAGCTTGACTCCTTTCATCTGGTTATGTTGCTTATAGGGTGAAGGAGATGTAAAAAGTCCAGAAGAAGCATGTTTATGCTGGAAGTGGACATCTACATAACCTCTGCGGAATAAGTAAGGAAAGGATGAGAGGTTTATAGTAATGAAACTACAGAACAAGACATCAATAAGAGTAAGAGAATGCTTGTCTATGGAATGCATTTTTATTCCTCTATCCCCCTGGGTCTTGATCCAGGGCATTCCCTACTTCCCTATGCACCTGCTCATTTTTATATTGGGGCAGGAGCCCGTTATCTCCTGCCTGAGCAGCAGCCTTATCAGTCCATTGCATCCTTGGCTACTGAGCCTCATCAGCCCATTTGTTTTTAGGAGGGGGAAGAGTCCAGTAGTATGCAGTGGACCAATGTGCTGGAGCCAGTACCCCCTCCTCTTAACCTCCTGGAGCTCCTAATCCTCACTCTCTTGAACACTACAAGTGCTGCCTATCACAGGAAAGCAGCATGCTTCCACTCACATCTTTTCCACTGGCTTAGTACTAGCACCCTTGTTAGCATGTGCTCAGCTGGTCTGCTCTCCCTGGGTGCAGCATCCAGTACCTTCTGTAGGTATCATCAAAGACGTGAGCCAGAATCACCTCCCTTTGCCTACGATGGATGAGCTGCCAAACAGCCACTGACTCCCATTGTCCCTCTTTTGTCCCCTCCAGTGTCTGCGCTGATAACTGGGCCACAGTCATGGTCCCTCTGTGCTGTAGTGAGAGTCACTGATGTTAAGCATTCAGTCACCGCACAGTTTTCAGTTATGACATGAATAAAGACAAAGATCAGTAGTGAGTAAGAAGTCTAGATATTGAACTAAGGACAAAAATGAAGGAAAGACAGGCTGGGAGAGATGATCGTACTCATTACAGGTAAAAACTCATCTGACTATTGACTGAGGGTAATTTGGAGAAGAAGACCATGGATTACAAGGCAGGGAAATAGTTGTATATAAAATTAGAAGTATGATGGAGATAAGACAAGGGTGCATTGATGAAGCATATCAACATGGACTTCAATGTTTTACACTCAGTTTTTATAACAGTACAATCTCAGAGTGCACTGGTCTGTGATAACAGATAGGTATGTAGAGATCCAGCTTATGTTTGATCTAAAATAGAATGTATAGGCCAAGTCTATTAATACAGTATGGGAGAGAGTAAAGATAGCCTGGAATATTTCAAATTAATATGCTGACTAGTTTATCCCTGAAAATAATATAACACATTTGGAACAACACAGAATCTATGACAGAATTTAAGTATATGTGTGTTACTACATATAAATAAGAAAATAAACATGTATGTGTGCCTGCATATATCCTGTTGGTGCTTTTGTTTCCATGACAAGATTTTTTTTCAAAAAAACAATTTTAACAGATGGTATAAGTACCAAATAAATATAATACATATACAACAAGTGAATTTGAATTCATCTTACAAGAACTAATGTGACACTCCTTGTGGTTAAATAAGATCTGAGTGGAGTTTACTATATGTCACTAACAATCTGCATACACAGTTAAGGAGTCCTTTCGATTTCAAAGTGGACACCTTCTATATTCTGCAAATTCTGCAATAAAATATAATCTACTAACCAATGCAAATGTTAACACCCACGGGGAAAAAGAATGAGAACAAACATATCACTTCTAAACAAAAGCTAGAGATCAAGCAGTGGTTTCAGAGAGATTACTTTAATATAACAGTTTTAAGTTTCATACAATACTATTAAGGAAAACAAAGTATAAAAAAGCCATTTATTCCAATACTGAAAGAGAAGAAAATGAAAACAATTTGCTATCAAAAGTGCTTAGAACTGTGAAAAGGAAATCTGATCTGTCCTGCTACAGTTAAACCTGAAGTGAGAAAATATTCACAAAGCAGTATCACAATCAATTATACCAATCCACAGATTAGCTAAATAAACAGTAATAGAGTCCTTTACTTCGTGCAAATGTTTAGCCGCATGTATTGAGGCAGTGTTACTAGTTTTGGGACTTAGGAAAGCAGGCAAATTGCTACAGCTGTAACAAAACTAATTTAAAACAAAATTTCCTCATTTAATGCGGCTATTATTAGTTTAGTGTGTGTGTCCTTTAAGTAATTACTATGAAGGTATGTGCTAGAATGAATCCAAAAC